>NC_066587.1:3232069-3499569 GCF_905475345.1 Vespula vulgaris | reverse complement strand
CAATTAAAAACCTAACAATATTTTTTTCACAATACCGAAAACAGGGAATCATGTATGATTCGAAACCATCTAATATACGTTTGAAATGTTAACAATCATATTAATTGAGAGACAATGAACTAAATCGATTGAACGAGACAAGTGAGAAATATAAACGTAATGCAATCAAAATATATTTATATAAAATTAGATATGTATGACGATAGGAAGATAGAAATTTATCGACGAGCATGTTTGAAGGAAGAACCAATACTCTTCAATTCGTATAGTAAGAAAATATTTCGATAGGTAGATGTACCAAGGAGACTTTGTTTTTCAGCTTTAGCTCGATAAAAATGGAAATTTGTTGTCATCATAGCAACGAGATCTTCGAGATTCAGGTACAATCACGTAATATCGTATATCGCCATAGAATCTGTCCGCTTTTACGTCTTTATTTCCAACTTACGATGTTATTGACCATTTTATTTCGACCTATGAAAGGTAAAACACGGTTTTTTTCCTCCTCGTTTCTGTTTCATTCGCTCAGCTTTCGTGCTCGCGCGTTTTCTAAATAAACGATGGCGATCCGTGGCGATCGAATGCAATACGGGAAAGCTTTTTTCGCTAACACGATGTTCGGCATTGCCGGCAGTATTTCACACGGCAGATTCCAACCACTCTCCCCGGAAAGGTCGTTCTTTGACACTGGATTTATTGGCCACGAGCCACGAGGATCGTTATAGTTTTACTGCATTTTATTCGAAACCATCTTTTCCGGGCCTATTCACCTTTCTTCTTTTTGTTTTTCCTTTTTTTCATAGTGAGAGAGAGAATTTTTAGGGTCAAAATTGTACAACTTGTTGCAAGAGTCACAATTGCGGATGAATAAAAGAACGTATTTCTTCTTTTTCCTTTTTTTGTTTTTTTCTGTTTTTTTTTTTTTTTTTTTTTTTTTACAATCTTATCCCCCTAGAGACTTTGCCCGTGGCATTAAAAAATGTTCAAAGTTTTTTTCCACGAAACGATATACTTCCTTCATTTTATTTTCATCCGTAATCTAAAACACCGATAAAATGTTGGAAATAATTATATAAAGCGCCCCAATGGATACGACATTCGAAGTAGCTTACTCAATCTTGTCAAATAAGCTTAACACCTTTCATCAACGCAAAAAGCTTCTATAGCCGGACAACCGTAAACCACGAATGCTTGCTTGGTCGATCACGAAACAGAGTTTCACATGGACATTGAACGACATTAAAGAATGTGTGACTTGAGTCGTTTGGAGCGACCAGAGAAAATCGACGACGCGTTGCTCAGCTTGATTCCTCGGAAATTGAGAAACCGCGGTAGATAGAAGAAGATCGTCGTGGATATTGGAAAAGTTCTCCTCTATCTTAACGAATAGATATAATCTTTAACCAACCGAGGATAAGCTCGATTTATCGGATTAAATAACAATAATTCAGGTTAGCTTAGAAAGAAAGTTACGTTTTTCTAATAATTCTTACTTGTCTCATTGCCTCTCAATTAATAACATTCTACGAAATCTTTAATATCGCATAAGATTTTTCGCGAAGCAATATCTCGCGACATAAATCGTGAAATCGTTCTAATCTTGCTTGTCGGACGAGCCGATGAAAAGCGAAAGAGGAAATGAAAGGAACGAAAAGATTTAAATGGGGAAAGAAAGAAAAAAAAAAGAAAAAGAAGAAAGAAGGAGAGAAAATGGGGGAAAAAGAAAACGCGTATCGAGAGAAAGAGCGATAAATCGCATCCTATGCGAATTATAGTCCGTATGTCTTCATCCCTCATCAGCTCGACGTTTGATAAAACGACGAATCGTCGTCCTCTCGTCATCGTCATGTCGTGGCATCGTCTCTTTGTTCGAAAGAAGAACCGCGTCGACTTGTGTTCACGTCGGAAGAAGAATCATCGAAATCTTCGAATGAAGGCACTATTGGTTTCTTTCCCGAGTTCGCCGGCGACTCAATAGAGTAGTATGGCTCGACGTAGTAGTGACGGGAACGAAGAAGTAGGAAGACCCGACGTCCTCATCGTCCATTATATTCGTAGGATCATACTTCCGTGCCGTCCTCATCCTCGTCTTCGTAGAGAGGTCCGTTGGTCGATTTCTTTTTGGGTTTGGGAGGTGGCCTAGGTGGAATCTTCCTACCTAACGTGTTGTTACCTTGTTGTTGCAATCCGAGGGATCTGGAGCTGATATCGAGAGTATCATCGGCCAATTTAATGGACCAATCAGAGATGGCCTCGGGAGCACCCTCGGGTGCCGATCTATCGAGGGTACCGAGTGCGTTCGAACTACCGGCTAATATGTTGGGAGTGCTTCGTTGCATGGTCGCATAGTGGGAGGTCGGTGTACCAGGAATCTGCCTTCCTCTGACCGAAGATCCGGTTTCCGGACTTTTATTTAGGGAAAGCACAGAGCTGCCGTCTGCTGTGGTGCGTAGGCCTAAATTATCATAGACGGGTTCTAATGCATCCGTGGGCGAAGTCGGTGGGCCACTGCTCCAGCTGGGAGCTCGAGGTCTCCTTGGAATGGTGACGTATCCGTGACGAGGCATCACTGGTGCTACTGCGGATCCCGCGAGACCGTACGGTGTGACGCTTCGATTATGAGGGAGAGTCTTGAAAGTCGCAGGATATTGTCCGGGTGGCGAGTTATAGCTCAAAGACGTCGGACTCGAGGTCGAATGCTGTCGTTGTTGATGCTGCTGTTGTTGTTGCTGTTGCTGCGGCTGATGTTGCTGATGTTGCTGACTAGGAAGACGAGTGTTGTCCGGTGCTGTAGAAGCCTGACTGGTCGGCGAGGCGCCACGACCACCGGAGAAGGCCAACAGGTCTGGTGGATACTGTCGATAAGTACCACTTCCGACACGGCTCAAAGTTCCACCGGCACCACCGTTATCGAATTCTGTTGTCCTCGGACCCTCCTCTCTTTCCTCGTCCAATCCTCCGCCGACCACGTTGCCGATCACGCCGCTACCGACCACACCGTCAGCTGTCAAAAGAGAAACAAAGGGGAAGGACGAACGTTAAAAAAGAAAATTTTAAAAGAGCTTGCGCGAAGAAATGAATATAAACTTAAAATAAAGAGACGGAGATAGAGAGAAAGCCGTCCGGTCGACCGATACTTTGTCACGATTTCTTCTCGACAGCGAAAAAAAATATTTCATTTTCAAGGGGACCCACACAATTTACATTCAATTGAAAATTCATTTTCTCAACGAGCACGCTACTATCGCTCCCATCAATTAAAACATTCCTGAAAGAAATATTAAACTGGACAAGTTTTCTTTAAGAGAAGTTTGATTACGTCACTGAATTATACGTCGTCGAACTGAACAACTTTTTTCAATACTTATGATCAGACAGATTCTTGGTCGAAGCCAGTAACTTATTGATAAAATACTCGGAAAAAATCACCATGAAACTTTCGTAGAAAAGAAAGCTTGCGACTAACGAAGTGACGAAGTGCAAACTTGCCTTCGTCGTGTCTTGAAGTTTATATTAGGATCGTCGTAGTTTCGATGCCACGATCGAAGTCGCGACATAACGATCGTACAATTTTCCTAACGATGCCGTGCGTTAACGAGTACCACGTTTAAGCTTTACGCCCGTCGACGAACGGTAATCCGAAACTCCCGACCGTTTATCCTTCCATGACAGAAATTAACGCTCCATCAAGGATGCAGCATTAGTACGATCGAATTACACTGAATATTCTACAAATTCTCGATGGAATTTTTATTTTAACAAATATATTTGTTTTTTATCTATTTATCCAAAACTAATCTCGAAGTTAATTTCGAAATTAATTTCGAAGGAAATATGATAAAAAAAAAATCGTAAAACGTAAGAAGCTTTTTAGAATTAATTATTTTTCTCTACGTTATACGTACGTGCGTATTTTTTAAGCGTAACTTGAAAGATTTTGCAGGTAGTGATAAAGCAACGTAATAAAAAGATACAAAAGAGAAAGAACGAAAGAAAATCTAATTTTGTACGAAGAAAAGAGAGCAAAATAAAAGGAAAACAGAAATTATATGTTTTAACGAGCATAGTGGAAAGAGGACAGTCTCTAACGTGCATATCGAAATCGTGATGACTGGACCTACCGACCAGTCCAGTCGGTGGAGATTCACAAAGCCAACATGTAGGAGACGAGGAGACGTTTGCAATTATTTACGGCGTGGTCGAGAGCCAGTCCTATTGTGGTTAAGCAGCGAACGCAAAAGGGAGAGATCCGCCGTCTCTCTATTATGTGAACATAATTTGGACAAGGCAAACGTTATATTCATTCTCTCTGCATTTCGAAGTAACAGTATTGTGAAGATCGAAACGACTATTGTCGAAATTTCGTTGCCTAATTTGAACACAGTTTTTATAATTTTTTTTTTGGCGATTACTCGATCAGAATGGATTCGATTATCAGAGTTTTTATACAATTAATACACCGATTGGCAATAACATTTAGTGTAAACTTTAAAATTGATATCCCGGAAGATTATATAGTAAGTCGAAAGTAAACAGCAGGATATCGTAGAAAGTTTTTTGATGAAAATTCATGCAAAAATTGCAGTCTCTCATCCGTATTAACGTTTTATTTTACCGGGCATATTGTCCTCATTGTTATGCCCTTTCTTTGTATTCTCGTCCACGGAAAAGAAAGTAGCATAATGAAATAATGGTGAAATTTTGTTTTTCTTGTTTTCCTATTATGACTCTTTTATACGGTAAGACACAGTCATTCTATTTTCCTCTAATAACAATGAAGAAATATTTATTTTGAACAAACGAGTGTTTAATTAAGAATTTTTACTTTTTCCAAAATATTCTATTACATAGAATTTTTCTAGCGAGCGATAAACGAATAACTTGCGAATAGATGAAACTAAAAAAAAAAAAATAATATCGATTTTTCAAAACATTTCATCCACAATCACGTTGTTTCCTCTTCGTTCTATTCAAGTTAAATCAGTTTTGGGGAAAATTTATCTCTCTCCCTCTCTCTCACTTTTATCGTGTTTTCTTTTTTCTGTCGCTTTTCTCTTTTCAACTCGTAGCGTTAGATATGCAATATTTTTCTCGCGATTCTCTATATTTGCATATTCGGATAGAACAAACGTACGCTATTGACGAAGGAATTTCGTGTAAAATTAAAAGAGATACGTATTTGTCTATCTCCGGCAAAAGATAAAGCGAGAGCGAGGTACTGTATTCTCGATTTATTTTCCTTTCGAAAGACATGATCGTGAATAAAAATGGATCGTTCATTAACTCATAAAGATATCATCCACGTTGATCTGACACTTTAAAGAACTGTAACAAGCCTCGTCGTTGTGGAGAAAACCGTTCCAATCGATTCGTTTCGATGTGTCAGGTTCATGCTCGTTAATGCGATGCCTTTTTAGTGCGTCCTTTATTTACCAAAGAAGCTATTTAGCCAACGGGTAGATCGAATTATAAATCTTTTTACCGTGAAAAAGGATCGCTTTTATCTGTGACTTTAAATTAAAGCCTCGTTTTTATCTGCCGGGTACTGTTTCCCTAAACAAAGCGATTGCACCGTGTGCTTGCTCGATCGTATCGTCCTGAATCTTAAATCGCTATATCGACCTCTGTAATTCTAATCAAGAGAGCGCGTTGAATTTTTGTACCTTTTCTTCGTGACTTGTTATATTTACTATTGCGAAACTTAGTACTTTATAAATTAGTTTGGCTATATACAAGATTGAAATATTTTGTTCCATCGATCGATTATGGTAGATGTATGATACAATATTTACAAAAGTCCGGAAATATCGATCGAAATAAACAGCCGATGATATATAAGATGATTTTGATAAAAATAAAAATTAGGAAATTCAGCTATACCTATAGGAAAGAATAATTCGAAATAAAAGTGATATTTCCATTTTCAATAATCTTAAGATAGGTATATGCTCGACGCTCTCACGAGTCACATTCGATGCTCGTTAACGTCAGAGCGAAACGCGGTGCATAGGAGCGGCGGTTGTGGTTGACCGATCGTTACTCCGGCTAGCACCTGGCGGCACATTGTTTAGTTATATATGCAGTGTACTGACCGAAGACCGAGTCGTTGTCGAGAAGGGTTCGATTCAGCTCCGTCATTTCGGTGCCGTGCGACGTCACGGAGGGTGCCTCGTATCGCCTGACTGTTTTAACCGAGCTGGTGTTTATGGTCGTGATTAGAGACTTCTCTTGTTCTCCAAGACCATGATGTTCCAGAGACACTGCTTCCAAGCCTTTCTCGTCATGGTGATCTCGACGACGCCGACAGTAGCAAGCACAGAGCGTCACCGTGACGAAGAGAAGTAGAAGGGCAGCAATACCCAGTCCTATAGCCAAAGGTAGGCTAATCGTACTGTCCCTGCCACTGATGGGGTCGCCCACGATGCTCAGAGTTACGTTCTTCTCTACGCTACCACCTGGATTCTTCGCAAGGCAAACATAATCACCTTTGTCGGATGGACCAACATCAGGGATAGTTAAATTCAACCAATCGTTGCTAGATTCGATAATATAGCCGCGTTCTCCATTATGTCGTCTGCTTTGATTGTTCAGTACTTTCGACCGATGCACCCAGACGAGCTGTAAACAAAATACATTCGATGAAGTTAAAACGACCGAAAGAAAACAAAAAAAGAAGCGTAGTTTTTCTCAAATCGAAAAGAATTTGATATTTATCAATGTCCGATAGTTCTTCAAGAAGTACAATTTAATTTCTAATCGGCAAGGCCATCGCGAAACTAAATGAGTCTAGAACCATCGAGTCAACATCGCGTGACATTTTTCATCCTCGGAAAGTAACGTCCAATTTTAATTCGATTCATAAACGCAATGACTTGACAGTCCTAAGTATGACGGATCGCGAACACGACGTAGTATAACACCTGGTTAAGATACTGGCTGTACGATCGTATTCGTCATATCCGAAAGGTGAGCGTGATAAGTAATGTATTCCTGCTTGACTTTCCGAATGTCACGAGACGCGAGACAAATATGTCCCACTAGATCGTCTGTGAATGCATAACCCGGAACAGACTAGCGTGCTACCGTTTACGAAGAAGGAAACGTGTTCTACGTGCCAGTCCTTACTTGGAAATATCGCCAGGCTTCACAAATTGCTCTCGCGCATTTCTCAAGCTTCTTAAAGGCGTTCATTCGAAATCAGCGAAATGGAAGCGAGAAGATTGAACTTAAGACGAATTAGAAGAAATTGTACTTTTACCGGTATTTTTTAAGTAATAGGATAAAATTGTCTTTGGAATATCACAAGTAGAAGATCGAAGGGAAGACATCGGTTACCTGAGGTCGAGGAATGCCCGTGGCTCTGCACCAGAGTTTCGCATCTCCTTGGCCGATCTCAAGTTTTCCCACTGGTCCTATCGCAAAGATTTCCGGACGACAAGCAAAGTCGTCGCTGCTGACCTCGTCCCACATCTTCCCAGCAAGATTGGCTGGTTGTTGGCAAGTGTTAGGCTTCGTGTACAATTTCCGCTCTATCGTCCAATCGCGAAATCTCTTGAGTCGGCAGTTACAGTTCCAAGGATTATTCTGAAGCTCGAGACTGTTCAACTTCGGTAGATTCTCGAAACTGTGAAGCTTGAGTACGCTCAGATTATTGCCGTCTAAAGTGAGGGACTGGAGACCAGGTAAATTGCGAAATGTCTTTTCCTCGATTCTTTCCAATCTATTATCGGATACCTCAACCTTTTGCAAGAAGGTCAAGTTGAAGAACAAACCATCTTCCAGGGCCCTCAGTTTGTTCTGATTCAAGAGCAGCACTCTGAGTCGTAGGGTCTCAACAAAAGTACCTGGATGGAGCGTTCTAATGTTGTTAGCTGAGAGATCGATCTCGATTATGATCTTCAGTGCTCTGAACGACTTTGGATGCACCGTCTCGATGCCACACTCGCGTAGTACCAATTTGTGAAGATTCACGAGATTGTTCAGTTTGAAGATGTCTTCGATCAAGTGGGGTATTCGATTCCCAGTGAGATCTAGACTCTGGATCTCCGACGACAAGTTTTGCGGTACTTGCGTTAGATTCTGCCTCATGCACTCAGCCGTTTTCTTACCGGACACCCATTTGCATTTACACGACGACGCAGTGCATTGCATCCAGTCTTGCGCGACATCTTGTCCTCGGCACATGGCCACCATTGTCAGCATCAAGTAGAGTAACAACCTCGCCGTTGTCAGCTCCATCCTGAGGATTTCTATTAACAGAGGTAAATGTTGGTCGTTGATGAATCGTACTAAGCATGTAGCATTTAATCTACGGTGTTAGGCTACGGTGTATAACGTCGTCGTTCGTTTTTTCCACGATAAAAAAGATAAATTTATCCGTTTTAAGCTTAACGCGATTATCGCAACAAAGATGATAAAACTTTGAGGAACAAAAATATATTCATTTTCATTCCATTTATATTTTTATTATTAAAAATTTCTGTTTTATTTACCTTTGGAGGTACGTTTTATAAAAAAGTTTATTATTTGTTACACTGCATTCAGAATACCGTAATTTTTGCAAGTGGTTATTCATAGTTAGCAGAATTTTATATTTCTAAAGAAGTAAAATTCGCTATAACTATATTTTTTATCTCCGCGCGTCGTATGCCCAAACTCTCGTATTTTTCTCGGAGCATTGTAATCTTTATCTTCTATATTCATTCAACTATGCAAATTGTAATAGGATATTCATTTGTATGCGAGTCAATTGCCCACTTTCTATACGCGCATTTTGTTTTCGTTTCGGGGAAGAGTGAAACAAGCTAACGATAGCAAAGTAAGTCGAATTAATGCCACCATTGTAGCGAGATTTTTGCGGTGAACACTAAAGTTCGAAAAGCTTTTGAAATATTTGGACGTGATACCTAGTCTCCCTGAAAATGGAAAAACTTTGGGTGACTATTTTTCCGAGGTACGAGAAGAGTCGTTAGGCAAGCAAATTTCACGGATTTCTCGAGAGAACCTCGTTAATCATAGAAATCCTTTTAACGGCCGGAAGCTAAACGCCCTTCTCGAAGTAAATCGTTTGGAAAGGAAGATTTCGATGCGTCGTTTAACAGAAAGGGAACCCGGTGGCTACTATTGGAAGCTATCTTTTCGCTCTCTTAAACTTTCTTTGCGATATCTCTCTTTTCTTCTACTATCGTCCAGGATCCTTGTTTTCCGTCTTTTCGTTTTCTAATTTTAGAAGGAGTTACACGTTGGTAGGTAACTTCGGTAATTTAGCTTAATATCGTTCTCTCCCTTTCTCTTTTTCTTTCTTTCTTCTATTTCACGACATGGTGGAGTCGGCAGGCCGTGCCGTCGACGTGTCGCCAAAGTTAAATTAATACAACACGGCAAGGGGCGAGTCCGAAGAGGCGTGCTTGCGCTCGAGCGTACACTTTACTCCTTTTATTATTGCTCAGACCCGAGGAGTCCGAGGTTGTGCATCAAATTACTCTTTTCGCCAGCAGGCAGAGCCCGATGCAATTCATCCTGTTCTCTCTTACTCCCTCTGGGACGTAGTACGAAAACGAGAGAAAGGAATACGGAATAGCTCGAGAGAGAGAGAGAGAGAGAGAGAGAGAGAGAGAGAGAGAGAGAGAGAGAGAGAGAGAGAGAGAGAGAGAGAGAGAGAGATAAAGAAAGAAGGAAAGGGTTTGGACTTGGATGTGTAAGCTAGCTTGTACACCGTCGTGGCGCCAGTCTTACCATTTGAATTTATTCCAAAAGTCGGCGAAAGAGCTGACCGAGTTATAGCGCGGTGGTTAACGGAAATCGCTCGGAGGGTTATAAATTTCAATGTCGCGCGATAGAAGAATTAACGTCCGATGTAGCAGTCCTGTTACTTCGAATAATGAAATTCTGTTGAGAGACTTTGTTAGCGTGCCCGAATTCTATTACTGCCGAGCGAACGGTACCGTGAAAGTCGTAAGAATTAAGAGATCGAGAATAATATTCGAGCGATGATAATAGCTCTTTTCTCCGATTGTCAGATATGGGTGGATAAAAGCGAAAAAAAAAGAACAGAGTTTTCGTATAAGATAGTTTATCATTTCTACGGACGCGTAATGAACGTAACTTGTCGTAGTAGTGGTTTATTGAACGTCAGAAAAGTTTCACTGAGAGAGTCGCATATAATAACTCTCGAGAACAAAGTTTCGTTGAAATAGTACACTCTTCTAGGGTGAAAGTAACACAGCTGTTCTTTCTTCTCGTATTTTACAGCGAGATTTTTTAAATCAGTTTTTTCTACCGAGCTTTTCTCTATTATTTTTCATTTCTCAGTCACAGTTGTTTTTATTGTCATTACGAAACGAGGCCAAAATGTTGAAGGCTAAAAATATTATAATTATTCGCGCGTAGAAGGCGTTAGGGATTCTTCGAAAGTTTTCCTATTCCAAAGAAAAAGAATGCCCTTTTACTGCCTCTTGAGGCTCCGTAGGGCTAATTGTAAAGCTAGCGTCATTGCCTTGACATTACGTCGTAATAAAATAATAAAAACGGACTATGACTTAGGGGTAGAAGCGTCCCGCGGGTCGTTTTGTTGAGAATTACGTCGAAAACAACTTTATGCATGCATTACGTTTTCACCACCCACGAAGCAACCCACAATCGTGGTAACGTTATTACGTTGAAAAGGAAGGAAAAGTTTAGGAAAAGGAAGAGAATAGTCAAGGATGCAATCTCGAAATAATGAAAAGTTCGAGAAACAAGATGCATAGCTCGGAGAAACGTCTACGCGTTTTTAGAATAAAAGAAAAGAAAGAAAGGAAGAAAGATCAGGGCAACAAGAAATTTTTCCAGACGTGCAGGTGGTCGTGTAATGCGGAAGAGTTTTCCTACGGGAAGAAGAAAGAGTACGAGAGTCATCGATCGAACGAACTTTCATGGTTGTACGAGTTCTTCTGCTTTTGGATAAAATCCTTCCGTAACTTCTTCTTGTTCCGGTATCTTTTTGATCTTTTGATAGCTGCCTTTTTTGCGAGTTATTTCTTGTTGATACTAGCCATGCACAAAGAAGAACGTTCAAAGCTAAAGTAAACGTGCGCTCCCCAAGTCCGATCACATTTATTTCCGATTCTGTCCTCTTCTCTTTTCAATGTTCAACCCCTGTTATACGTTCGTTGGCCTCGGTATCGGTTTCCTCGATCCAACCACCACCATATCTCTCTCTTTCTCTCTCTCTCTTTTACCAGGCATCGATCGTACGCATTTGACTTGTAAATAACTAGTACCAACGAGAGAAAGAACATTGGATATGCAGGAAGAGACGAAAGTAAAGAGTTTACATTAGCCGACATAAAGAGAAGTGGCCCATAGGAAGAGTTAACGCAAAGGGAACCTTTCTCCAAGAGAGACACGTGTGTTACATCACGTTGGAAAAGACTCCCATGGCTACGCGTCCTTTTTCATAGCGATTTAAGTAAGGTGGATGAAAAGGAGAAGAAAGGAAAAGAAGAAAGAACGAAGAAGGAAGAACCTACGATATCGAAAAAGTAGACGGACATAAAAGCTTTAGGGAAAAAGGCTTGCTAAGAAAGGAGAATAAAAATAGAAGAGAGGTCAAGAGCGAAGTCAATCGAATTTTTATCAGAACTATGGAATTTTAAATTTACTAGCACTCGGTCTATCAATCAAGAGTCCTTGGACGTTACACGCATACTTAGCTTCTCTTGGTCATGCTGTGTCGTTTTCACGAAAACTTCATCTATCACGTGGACGCGCTAGAGAGAGATTATTATCGCTACTTTCTTGCCTTGTTCTTTTTTTTTCTTTCTTTACCCTTTCTCTTAACCTTCTCGTTCATAACGCTCTATAGAGCGAATCTATAGAATATTCCTTTTTTCCCGACTGCTCTCGAAATATGTGTTGCGGTTAAAGCCGTGTGACTTTTAGGTTTTCGTTTTTCTATGTAGATTCACCGAGATAGACCAGCTATCTGTGAAATCGTGAAAAAAAACCCTGATACTGAAATCACGCTACAGTCGTACGAGTACTTAAACGCATATGCCCAGATTTCCGATCAACGTGAATCGGAAAACTCTCGAGACCTTTGGGGATCGAATATATCGGGGTTTATCTCTTTCCCTATCGTTTCGTAAGTTTTTTCAGCTGTACTTTACGAGTTTGTAGGTACGACTACCAGAAGTGTCTCATGCAATCACCATCGTTTCCTTGAAATAAAATTTTTCGATTCTGCTTAAAGTTCTACATAGATTATGACATTTTTTTTAAATGCGTGAGCGTACGTAAACTTTCTTCAACAATAGGAACAAATTGACCGAAGGAAATTCAAGGAAATTTTTAAAAAGTACATTTTATCCACCGAAGCATGAACTGCCACTTATAATTTCAGACTTATCATCTGAAAACTTTCTGAATGCAACCTATTTTACTATAAATACTTTAATGTTAAAATGGGTGATAAAATGATGTTGGTGTTTAGTACGTAATAGGAAAGCGAGTATAACTAATATACAAAATTAGCAATATGAACATAATGGTAATGGGTGATAATCATCTCGATGATGGACTAAAAGGGGGTCTAGAGGGCAAAATTTCCCAACGGGTTTGAAGACGAAAGATATTATATTGTCTCTCCCGGTATGATCAGATGCCTGAGACGATCGTGCTGGTTCGTCGCGAATATATTGTATTTAGGGTACGACTTAACTCGTACAAAGATATATTCATTTGAGGATTAATTATTTTTAAATATTTTTTTCCATTCAATAATTATTTTTTCCATTTAATAATCTTTTTCCGTTTCATAATTATTAATCATGTTAAAATACATTGAAGAAAGAAAAAAAAAAAAGAGAAAAAAATGATCTTCCTCGAATGGGATAATCGCGTTATTTATAAAAACGTTTCACCGGGTAAAGTTCAATTTTAATTTTTCATATAGGTGCATCGAAATCGGTCGAAGCGTTATCCGCTTTAGTGAGTCATCAAAATGCGACACTCGACTTTTTTTAATACCTAATATAGTAATCGGCTAAAAAAAGGAAACTGAATAAATATTTCGATAAAGTTATCGAATGTCGACTCTTGAATCCATGAACGATCAATGAATGCGAAACATTTTCCAGGAACGGAGCAACTGTTCCGCGGCGGTTTGTCACGCGCGTTGACTCGGGTCGATACGGAATGAAATAATTACGCAATATGTTAATTGAGGTGGGAATATGGCGTGTAAAGGTTGGGGACTTTTGCGACATTCGCATGAGAGTGAGAGCAGTCATAAACGAAGTATAATGTCGACAAGAGAATGAAATAGATTTTTTGCATGATCACATGCCTTCCTTTAGGAAGCTCACTCGTATGTAATCGGTTCCTGTAACCAAAGAATATTTTTAAACAGTCCCAAATATCAAATTCATCGATTCGCAACACCTGCCGTAACTTGATACTTTTGTTCGATTTGATTTTTATACAAGTCTTTGATGCAAGAATTTTTTGGAAACGATCAGCGTTTAGGATTGAATGATAACGAATTGGATTATTGATCGAGCGAACGCAGTTACCACATTGTATTTTCTACTTGTCTAGAATAGCTACTCGAAATGCGGATCGAAACAATCGAAGGGATGAGGATAAAAAAAAAAACAAGCGAGGCTTTCGTTTGCAAAACGAAATCGTCGTGAATACGATTAAGCACTTTCGTTCGATGGTAGAAACAAGTATAGCGATATCGCAATAGACTATATGTATACACTGAAATAATGGTTTCCAGCTGGAAATGTATTTTCTATAAACTTGCGAACAGTTGTTTTCAAAACAGTCTCTTTTCGTTTCTGTAATTTGGTTAGAGATGTAAAGGAAGTTTAGAATCGCATGAGAATAGTTCGTAATTAAAATTATGTTCGTGAGTGAAGAGATAAAAGTTTGATACTTAAATGTACCGTAATATATATTTCTTTTTATATCCACAAATTTATTTGTTTGTTTTGCGATATAACTCAAGGATAGATTAGCGAGTTAGTTCAAATCTTAAACTTTTGCGAAGGTATTAAGACTTATACAAATTATTTGTAAAATGTCTATATATACAATAGTAGATTTTACATACAATATTAGTACTTATAATATTTGTATAATGTTAATAAAAAGTTGAACATCAAACAAATGATACTTTACCACCAACTGTAACGTTCTTACCGATCCAACCGGTATAAATTTAATTCGTCCTATTTGACGATAATGGTTTGAATTTTTATATAGTTTCGAATGTAAAATAATTCCTCCTTCTTAAGAAGTACGACCGAATAGAATCTTATTTGTAATTGAAAGGGACGTTACTGAAATTGGAAAATGTTCGAAAAAGATTAAAACGAACGAAATCGATATACATTACGTCTATCGAAAACGTACAAATAGTCCAACGTATAAGAAAATCATTCGCAGATACATGTAAAAAAACTTAAGGACAATTACGAAAATATTATTACCTCTGTAATAATAAAAACAGAAAGATGAAATATATACCAGCGTGAAAATATGAAAGTATGAAAGATGGAAACATTGGTCCTTTTTAGCTATTCTTCGTTTAATATTTCGACAAGTATAGGTGTATGAGTGTATGAAGGTGCTAAGTTCACCTTAGTCATCGTCGTCATCGCCATTGCTGCCCCCACTGTTTTCACTTTGTCCGTGGCTCTTATACAGGATTCAAGAGCACTTTGAGTTTAATCACCCGTGAAAAACCCTTCGATATACGCTCGTTCGTTCATGCGTGTGCGTGTCGTATGTACGTGTGTGTGTGTGTTCATGAGCATGAACACTAACTTAAAGCAAGGCATCGACCGAGTTACGTGTTACTCGGCCGAGCAGAGAGACCTGGATAATGCAGTCGAATGAGTTTCATCGAGCAAAGCTTCCGCTGCATCGGCCGAATGATAATTTTCTATCACTTTATTATATTTTTTTCAAATATGAAGACTACTCGAAGAAAGAGAAAAAAAACAAGAGAGAAATAAAAGATAAATTTAACCTAAAATAAATTGAAAATCCATTTGGAAGATTTATAAAAAATACATATTTCCGTTCCAATTTTATTCAGATTGAAATTCGATTATTAGTGTCACAATGGAAAATAAATAATCATTATATTACCTTAACGCATTAACAGTTAGTAACGAATTAAGTAAAAAAACGATCGTAAAATGCAGAGAATTTTTGAAAAAGAAAAATATAGTATAAAAGTTATCTTGTGTTAAAATGAAAAAAGGAAGTAGATAGGGGTAAGCTGTATCCCAGGCTTATAAAAACGATATCTCCGATCTCTTATTTTTAATTTTCAATTTAGAACTTTCTAAAAACTTTACGATTTCTCGGACAAGGTAAGTGGCTCTGAACTTTGGTTGGTTCAGTTTTTTCTTCGGAGAAATGAAAGAGAGAAAGAGAGAGGGAGGCAGAAAGAAAACACTTGTATAGAATGAAAAAAAGGGAAGGACGCATGCGCAGTTTGCTACAATTTTCTCGCTTATTCGATACTTATTACGCAAAAGTTTCTCACCTCTTTCTTTTGATTCCCGAATAACGCTCAGTTTCTGGCTACAGTTTCTATTACGTAGCTATGCTCTGTGACCGGAAAGACGATGAGAAAGTTTTCATAATCATTTTTAATACTTTCGGAAGAAGGATTGATATCGTCTTAAAGTTAAGACAAAAAAGAAAAGAAAGAAGCGAAAGAAAGAAGTACATGGATACCCGAAGGATCGGTTAAGTTTTGTAAAAAGTTGGTTTCATCGATTGAAAAAAGTACTTAGGACTTGCAGAAATGGTAGATTTTAAACTTGTGAATTTATATTCGATACATTTTTCCTTTTACATTGACCGTGATTCGCAATATATTCTCAGAAAAGATAATATTTATTAACGTAGAAAATATCGTAAAGAGAAAAGAGAAAGGAAAAAAATAAAAGAGAAATAAAAGGTTGTAAAGTTAGCTCTACATTTGTAGACTTTAAGGTAAAAGAAATATTTACGAACGTAG
This sequence comes from Vespula vulgaris, assembly GCF_905475345.1. Classification (NCBI taxonomy): domain Eukaryota; kingdom Metazoa; phylum Arthropoda; class Insecta; order Hymenoptera; family Vespidae; genus Vespula; species Vespula vulgaris. Next base: position 3,483,545 of record NC_066587.1, on the reverse strand, counting down.
AGAGTTATCGCTAATGTAAACAAGATATCTGTCTACCATCAGCCTGTCAACAAACACAGCGTTAGTTCTTCTCGTACATTCGTGGAGTTTGCACGTATTGAGAAATAGGGTGTCGCGTTCGATTAATCGTCTACCGGCCACCGACGCGGAATCGATCGATAAAGAAGGCGTCGCTTTAATCTTGCATTTTCTAATAATAACGCGAATATCGTCGTGTCAGCTCAACGAAACTCGTGAACTCTCTGAACCAGAGGTCGTCCATTCGTCGATAACTCTTTGCTAATCGATTACGTATGAATAATGTCGTTCGATACTCGATGTATGATCGTTTAACGTTTTTCATATTCTCAGGAACGCCTAGAAAACGTTATCGATACCGATTTAAAATAGTTTTCTTTCATATCTGTCATCGTACATACGCTTTAGACAATAATAACGAGTATGTCGTTCGAACTCGTTTAAGAATTATTGAAAAAAATTCCGATGAATTAATTTCGAACGAGCAAATTGATGTTTAATTTATTCGCCATTATTTTTTTTCCCTTTTCTTCTAACGAAAAGTAAATCTATCGGAAGAGCCATCTGTCCCTTCATCATTTTTTTTTTCTTTTTTGTTCGAATTATAAATTATTAAATATCGAGTCGAATATAATTGAAAAGTCAAAGTGGAAATTACAATGAAACGAATTACACTTCGTGTTTTATTCATTCTTTTCCTTTGTTTATCCATTGAATACTTTCATCGAATAGTAATGACTATTAATCGGCGATTTCTCTTTCATGCGTAGAAGTATAGAGTATCGTATTCTGATTAGAGAACTTAATACCTACACTCAAGAAGATCCACTAATGACTATAGAGTTTCACTATCTTACGATTAATCTCTGTAGCTCTGCTGTCAAGCTCGTTACAGAGATTTCCTTGAATTTCTCTTGAGACGTAAGTCGAGTTTCTCTGAACGTATTTTTCAGGGAACATATACGATTAGATACATGCGTTACGATTAGACAGATTATACCGATTTACTTTTATAAGTAGAATTTTTTTATCAAAATTCACTCTTAAGAAATTTGAATCTTTAGCTAACATGAAGATTTAGAAAATTGTCAGAGATAAACGTTCTGTATCTAAATTCCTTTACGTTAGTTTTATTTATTTATTTTATTATTATTATTTCTTTACATTAATCTATTGTTTATTTCAGTTTTTTTCAAAAGATCGAAACCTCGTCTAATATCTATTTTTTTTTTTTTAATCCTTCTTAGTTATTTTCTTTTCTCTAAACCATTTTCAATATGTACGTATTACGACAAATCTCGTTGTAATATTATTTAGAGAAAATTAAGTAGAGACTTTCTTAGAAAGGTTATAAGAATATCTGGTAAAATCTGGATCTGAATTGTAACAAAGGGTTTTCCTTCCTATCGTATGTTTTTACAGTTTGCTGTGTAAAGTTGTCTATACATTTATATATAGATATACGTATATACAGAGAAAGATAAAGATAGAAACTTGGAAACTCAGATGAAAAGAGAAGGAGACAGGGAGGGAAGAGAGAAGGAGGAAAGGTTATGCTAGGATACCGAACAGAAGGTATTAATATTTGTGTCGAGTCCATATACACCTGCTAGTATGCTTAAGGGGTGCTAATGTTCCTTTATATAATCTCAGAAATCTATAGATGTGTTTCAACGTATTACACGTAAATGGTATCCGCATTTGAACATTTATATGTATCGAGCAAGTACATCGACAAGCGTATTACATAGTATTCGTGATTATAGAGTACCATCTGCTTTTGCAGAGGATCATAAGGAAGAATGACGGTCGTATGAAACAATGTAGAAATCTGTATAGAAATGTCAACCAATAGATAAGATAATAAACAATATTAGAGATTTACATCGAGAGGATGTTTCCTCTCGAATTTCGATCGTAATATTCGGTCTTTTAGGAATTTTCTTAGAGATAGTAAAATGAGTTTTATTTCTATTTTATAGAGAACTATATTTTTGAAAGATATTGAATTCGTATCAATGAATTTTCTTGTTCTCTTATTGAATTTTATTTATTATTTCAACTACGATTACTTTTTTTTGAAAATATCCGAATGAGCTTCTGAATTCGAAGCTTCAACGATTCGTCTTACTATCTAATAGATAACGTAATGTGTTATACGTCCGACTTATGTTCGACTTTAGACAAGTGCGTCGTTTGTAATTACTAAAATTCGTATTATTAGACAAATGTATTGGTACAATAAAGCCTTCGGCTTACCAAAACGGTGGTCGCAGCTGCACGAAGGGGTTGGTAAAGGCGTGCAGCTGTTTGCTAAGGGATCGCTAAGATTATCTTAAAGCTGCATTAAGAAAGATAACGTCTGTGATGAATCGCATTCAGCGATAATACAAAGAATTTATATGTGCGAGTATTTAAAACAAAAAAAGAAGAAAGAAGGAAGTAAAATGTACAAATTATGTATTTATATTTAAGATGTAGAAACTTAAAAAAACAATCGTTGATATTTTGTACAACGAAAAAACCACATATTTATAGGAAGGAATTACAGGGTATACATGTTACTGCGATAACCGTACATAATGTCTATAGATTAGTAATATGTAAAAGTATTCATTCAGATTTACGATTTACGGTTTAAAAGAAAGGAAAAATGCACATGTAGAGATCGTTACGCAAGCGAGATGAGATAGAAGGATATTAGGTTTATTGTATAGTTGTACTTTGACCCGAGAAAATAATTTCATGGTAATCCTCTTGAGGTAATTTGGTTCGCGTCACGAAAAGATATTACGTACTTGATAATACCTTAATATATTACTTAGCCTCGAGAAGAATTTTTGTAAGTAAAAATGCTTTAATACTTTTTACTCACGCCACGTTGTATTAACAAATTGTACGTAGGTCGGAATACGACGAAGCGTTTACAAGGTAAAAGAGAATATTTTTGGTTATAACATTTTCTGATAGTCGGCTTCCTTACGCTTTACTCGAATGGCCGATGGCGTCAACGATCGCGTTCCCCAGACTCGCGGAATGTCAAGAGATTTTTATGGAATTTTTCGAACATTCTGAAAACACGCTTGGATACAATCTCAAACGAGTGGTTCTTAAAAACGTGATTCTAGAAAAGAGTTACCGCTGTCTGAACACGAACGTTCTCCTACCATTTGGTCATACACTTATTATTAAATATAATGAAGTCACGAAAATCCTTCGCGATGCACGAAAAATCTTATACTTGATATGAATTACGATCTCTGTGATTCTTTATCCTATGAACTTTTTTTATTTGATTTTAATTTACGATTTCTTAATATGCGTGTTTCTGTTTTTTTTTTTTTAATTAATTTGAACTATGTAGGTATCAAAAAGGAATGAAGTTACCTGGATATTTTTCATTTACCTATGAGAGAGAGAGAGAGAGAGAGAGAGAGAGAGAGAGAGAATGTAGGGTTTACAGAGAATCTCCCGGACAGAGAAACATGATGAATTCAAAACAATTTCTTAGTAGGTCTTTCATTCTATAACAATAATGCAGGAACAAGAGACAACCAACTACCCGCTATGAATCGTATCTTCTTTTTCATTACGTTCTTTTTCTAACGATTAATCGTGAAGCTTAGAAAAAAATATCGTTTTGTAAAACATGACAAGTCTAATACGTCATAAATTTTTTCTATTCACAAATTTCTGTTAATACGTTATAAGAGACAAACGATTAAATGAGTTATCAAAGCATCAGAATTATATGTTGTAATTTAAAAAGGAGAATTTTATTCAAGAATGATATCTTTTCCTCTCGAATTTAATCAAAGACCTATATAAAGATATATCAAAAGATAAAGATAAAAGATTTCGAAATTCTTATACTGTATGTTCAACTTTCAATTTATGATACATACATCTTCTCCATACTTTTTCACGAAATACGAGATATGACTACTGAATTTTGTAGAGCGTACCGATAAAAGCCAGATGCATTTGGCCATATTGTCATTGGCTTTCCATAGCTACATATCGAAATGCATCTAACAGTTATGCAAACAGTCCTGCAATAAAGCTAGGGTACATTATTCCTTGAGTTCAGAGTTTCTCGGATATTTACGGGCTGTGTGCCATGGCCGCGGAATTGCATCAACTTTTCAAATAAGTCCGAATCGTCTTATAAATCTAGAGCGAGGAATACTACTTACTTCTCTCTCTTTCTCTCTTTCTTTCTCTCTCTTTCTCTTTTTCTCTCTCTTTCTATCCTTCTCTCTCTTTCCTTCTCTCTTTCTCTTGCATCTTTTTTTCTTTAGCAAGTTCGTCGCGAGACGCACAGTTGTTATTAACTCCAAGTCGCATGAAAGTATCAGAAAGTTCTTTCGCCTTATCCAACACAAATACATAGAGAGACGTACACACATACCTAGACGCACACAAATATATGGACGACATTCATAAGCGAAGCTAATTCACAAACTTGTCTCGTTCTTTGGAAAATTAGATCTTAGTTTAATGAATGCAATTCGATAATTCGCTGTTATTTACCGTTATTCTTATCTATGATTTTTTCCTTTTCTATCTGTGCTCTTTCAAACAATTTTTCCATAGTTTCGGTGAAAATAATACATAGATTTTATCGGAGACTCGACGAATGTGTATCTCTCGGTATTGTTCTATTGGCAGAAAAGCTTCGAACGGTGATCGTTACGTTGAATACAATAAGTTTCTACGTGAATGAATGGTTATGTATGGTGGAAGGAAACACGATATAGTTCGGGAATAAAATTGATGACAAGTTGGCTTAACAATGTAACAAGCTTTTCGTAGAAACGTTTTAACTCGAAACACAATCGATCTTTCGATGTCAAAAAACTTATCAATCGTGATTGTTAATATTAGAATTATTTACTATTGATACCGAAGTTTAATCATACTTAATATCAGTACAACAAATTAATTAAGAAATTCGATATCGAAAATGACCATGTTTTAATCTTGCGACTTTCCAATACCTACTTTAAATGACATCGATCTTATCCTTAAGATTACAAAACGGAAGAACTTCAGTTAAACTTAAACTATCGAATTTCACGAGGAACTATCGCTTGGACTTTAACTAAACTTTGAACGACGATCGATTCTATTCGGTGTACTCAATTTTGGCCATCCGAATTAATCCTACGAATTTATCTTCAATCTCCGGACCTTGTTGGAGTCGTCCACGTCGTATATTAAAACGGAATTAGATCGTATTGTATACCGGAAATTGATTAATTAATAATAGAACATTCTCTCAATCCTCTTTCTAAGTATAATGTATTATTTTACCAGGCAGAATAATTGTACCTCATATTTTTATACGACGAAATGTATCATTTATTGAATCTAGTCTCTTTAATATAATAGATCTACCCAAAAGTTTTATCTGTCTAAGCGTATTATTATTTTCTCCTTTGAAAATGTAACGAGGTACTGCAGTATCTTTTATAAGAATTAAATTTAGTATGTTTGGAAAATATTATCTATTTCCATATTTTGGAATTTAATTTATTATCTAATTCAAATATTTCGAATTTATTATCTAATTTTTAAAATTAGCCAAAAATAAATTATATTAGATCATAAACTTACACTCGATCTGAGTAATCTGGAAACGTCCTTCTAGCCGAACGCTAGTTTCACTTCTTTCGAGATGGATTCTGAAAGCCAAAATATTATCTTTAATAAAATTATATTTTGCGTATTTGTTTTAGGATAAAAATGATTTGCATTATAAATTATACTAGCATATACTAGTTTTCAAACATTGTATCGATTTATGTTGGTACATAAGTAATTATTGTACGATAATATTTGAAAGATATGAGACTGATTAAAAGGAAATAACAAACAACGTCAATTAGCAAAGAAAATTAAAACCCTTTCGAAAGGTTTGTGTATTGTGTATCATTCTCTATTGTATAACTTATTTTGACTGTTTGAAATCTTTATTCTCTTTTCCACTTATTCCAGTACTTCTGATTCTCCAGTTCCATGACCACGCTAATTGGAAAAGAAAGGCGGATCTCAACGAACCCATCATATTGACGTGCTATAAATCTAAGCTAATCTCTCTCTCTCTCTCTCTCTCTCTCTCTCTCTCTTTATATATATATTATTCAATATTCACAATGCCTATTTTATTATAGGATATCTCTATTTCCAATAAATATATATTATCAGTATAAACACTATAGAAACTAATTTAATCAGGCACATATTAATCATTTTCTGAACGATCATTAAAACATTAATTTCATTCAGATGTAGATAATTTCTTATAAATTAGTTGTTTAAACGCGTATTATTTTTTCTCTCTTTCTATTTCTGTCTCAATCCTTCTCTGTTTCATAACGAGAGTACATTAGCATCGTGGTTCTAACATTATACCGCCTTTTACAAACTTACCGCCTTTCCCGCTCGCGATATTCGTTACACGCGATGAGGAGGTAGAATAGAATTTAATTATCCTAAGACGAAGAGGACAAGAATGAAAATGAGGACAGCGAGGACAACGACGACGACAACGGTGATGGCGAAAGCACGTATAAAAAATTACATTAGACGAGTTTTAACGTTGAACACGACCTAATTATAGGTGATAAATGCAAAAACCGACGACACAGCGAAACATCATCGTTTCTCCCATTTTCGTGAAAGTATAATGGGCTGATGGTTCATTAAAATGAACGTTAAAGATAACGCGAAAGTAACTTTCCTCTTTTCTTTCTATTCTACTCGCTCTTCCTCTATTTCCTTCTCGTTTTTCTACCATCTTAAAGATTCCTTTCGAATCACGTAACAAGATTTTATGCATGTAGTATGTATGTATGTATTTATTTATTTATTTATTTAATTTTCTTACTGTTTCACTTACTTATCGGTAAATTTAATTAAAAAATTAAAAGGTAAGTTTTACATATGTATATTACGAATGTATGTATATTCTTCCCAGCGAAATATTCTAATTAAGTTGTTATAGATATAATTTCAATGGAATACGAAATCTTTTATCTTTTTTTTTTTTAAGTCGTTCTCTTTCTCTTTTCTCTCTTTCTTTTTTTTTCTTTCTATTTTGTCGTATTGAAAAGAACCAAAAAGAACCACACAAACTCTACTTTCTTCCCTCAATTTCGTGTGAAATACTCGTGTAGCTCTTGCTAGCTCCGTTTCTTTTGGCAGCTGGCATAATACGAATTAAATGATTTTAAAGATCAGCCGCGAAAAGAGGTCAAAAGTAACACTCGTGAGAGAAAAGAAATTTTGCGGAGAAAACGAAACGCTGATGGTAAAGATAGTTATTCGTGCAAGATGATATAAAAGAGGAAAAGAAGATGGGAAGAGGATGGAAAACGTAAATAAGACAGGAAAGAAAAACGAGAAGTTGAAGCACGATGTCGAGAACGCTGTTTTATGTGTGTACGTAAGACACAGCATCATATGAAAGCAATATTTACAAATCTTTTGGCCATCAGGCAATATTTTTTTTTTTCTTTCTAGTTTATTACGTTAAGAAAATATGAAAGAACAACATTATGTATGCTAAATCATTTTTTTGCAATTTGCTAACATTATCTATTGACTTTTTTTTCTACGAAACATGAATTGAATTGATATATATAGATATAATAGATGATTTATAAAAAATATAATAAACGAAATAAAGTTATATCAGATAGAGAAATAAATTGCAGCGAATTTTTACTTCGTCATTTGGACTATCCTCTTTAACGAACACGGTCTAAACAACAAATTTGAATCGATATATCATCGACAGGAAACACATGATTTACCAATGGCATACGACTATGTACACACGTACAGTAAAATATATGTCGCTCCTTCCATTTCGGAATGGTAAATATTTGTCAGAGTTCGAACGACGATCGGTTTTGATAGCAAAATTCGTACAACCGACGAACCACTGAGAAAATTTCACTTTTCGGCATGGAATAATGGTTTAAATCGTTCGTCTCGACACTCATTAATTTAAGTCATTTTCTCTTTGATACCCTATCATTAATCATAACCTTTTCCTTCTTTCTCTTTTTCTCTTCTCTAATCGTTAGCCAAGTATTGAGAAATCCGATAGCCAAATAGTCAACATCTGATCAAGTTTCTCCTTCTATCTATTTTGTTCTTAAACCGATAAGTTCGATTAATTATCGAAATTCTCATAAGACTATCAGGAAGATCGTAATTACCGAATTTCTGAAATTGTTAAAAGAAGTTGGAATACAAATTTTCCAATGCCCAAAGGAAACCAGACGTCAATTTTTTCCGTTTATGTTTTATTGTATCTCTCTAACTTTTGTCTCTCTCTCTCTCTCTCTTTCTTTTACATGCAACTTTGATTCCTGAAAAAAATTAGTTTCGGCAAATAGTTTGAAAGAGAATGAACGAGAAAGAAAGAGAGAGAGAGATAGAGACAGAGAATGTAATAGAAGATCTGATGTACCATTATGGAAAATTGTTTAAAGCAAACTTTGACTGCTAATAAGTAATAGTACGTTTGAACATTTCTAAATATTTTTCTACGGTGTAATACAGATCTTTCGAGAAATGAGAGTCAATAATAGCGAGTGTAGTTTCAAAGATACATAATAAATATAATAGTTTTATTTTAAGAGAACTGCTTTATATTTAATTGCTTTGTAATTTAATATAGAACTTTCAATAAGTTGGAATTTTAATCAGACAATTATTAATGCATCATGATTATTATTATTATTAAAAGTATACTCTCCTTTTATATCTTTGAAATTCTGACATTTAGAAATTTTTCGACGCCGAATATTAAACCAAATATCAATTCGTAATTATAAAAGATAACGAATAAAATAACGTGGAAATAGAAATAATGGATAGATGTAGAATATAATAAATAATGCAGATGAATTAAAGAGATCGATGAGAATTTTTAGAATAAAAGTGAAGGCACCTGTCGATGAAACTGTCTGCACTTCAAACGTTTCATTGGGAGAGAAAGGAAAAAAAAAGAAAAGAAAAAGAAAAGAATAAAGGAGAAAAAGAGAACGAGAGAGGGATGAAAGGAAAAGAAAGATGAACGTCGGGAATATCCGAAAAGATACATCGATTTGTAAGGATTCTTATCGAGGAAAAGACTGCAAAACAAATCGCTCGACTAGTAGGATTCTCTTGCAGTTTTCTCGATTGGGAAAGCGAGATATCTCGCGGGAGTTAAGAAAGAAGATTCTTGCGAGTTTCTTTTTAAATGGATACGCGATCTAATCCGAAATCTTAAATATGATGGATGAGCGAAACGAGTGTAGTGCTTTTCAGTGCGTATCGATAGATCGTACCGTCGATTTTTCACCAACTCCTTTTGCTTTTTTATTTTCGTCTTTAAAAGAAAATGAAAGAGTTGGAAAAGTAAAAAGAGTAGAGAGAATCGTCGACGATTCTTTGGGGGAAACGACGTGCTCCGATCTTTAAATTTTATGCTCACTCTACTTCTCCTCTCTCTCTCTCTCTCTCTTTCTCTCACCTTCTCGTATCTCTATGACTCGCTCTTACAGAAGGAACTTAGCACCTCGCTTAGCCCGCAGAATTGATTCTCGTGCGGAGAAGCGAGAAAGTCAGTGTTTATTCAGGAGCACTCGGGAAAGTCTCTACATGGACCGAGATTGAACCCGAACTATTTTCAATCAGAGTGCTTCGAGAGTTCCATATCCTTCTCTTCGTCTCATTTCATTGTACTCTTCGCAAATCGAATTCAATATTCGCTATAATATTCTCTAGCGTCCTGTAATCTTCCTCTTCATTTTCTCGATCCTTTTTTAATAAAGGTTTATGCCCAACCGAATCGAGTTATACGAACGTGAGGCTATACGAGCTTGTGACTCAGCTCGAGGAATGAATTCTTTTTTTATTCTTTCCTTTTTAAATAAAGATAATCGAATGATCTCGAGTCAAATTAGAAAATCTAAATGGTAGTCGTTTAATCTGATTATAGAGATATACTTATATCTTATCCGGAACTACTAAAGCCGAAAGAAAAGGAAAGGAACGATATCGGAATTATTGAAAATGCGACAGTACAAGATAGAAAAGGATTTTGATCATCGTAGCTTACTCACGTGGTACGTAGAATCAACTGTAAAGGCAATTTCGAAAGCCGTGGAACGGGCAAACGGCGAAATCGTTTTTACGCGTACTACTGCTTATTGCCGGTAGAAAAGAGAAAATAAAAGAATAGAAGAGAAAAGGAGAAGGAGGAGGCGAAAGGAGGAGGAAGAAAGATCGAAAGACCTTTCAACTTTGGATTACTCTCTGACCCCATCGTTCGAAATATCTTCGTTTCCTTTTGAGATAAGACTGCAACCGGCGGAGTGGGGAAGAAAAAGTCGAGGGAGAAAGAGTAAGGAGAGAATGAGAGGAAAGTGAGGGAAGAAATAAAGAAGAGGACAGCGAAGAAACGAGTTTATCGTCGTCCGTGTCGTAAGTTCAAACGACTCTTCCTGCTGTCGGAACGACGACAAAAGTGCGGGAGGAAATGTTATCGTTTCTCGTCAAGAGAGAATAAGAACAAAAGAGAGGGAGAAAGAGAGAGACAAAAGATACTCGATTTTATCCGCCGAAATACCAGTCGATCACGAAGGTAAATAAAGCTACGAGTTTATCCACTACTCGAATTTTCGGGCATGTTTTAAGTCGGTGTGGGTCTATTTCCAAGTAATTAAGTAGATTTAAAGAGCATTGAAGTAATCGGTTGAAGCACCAGCTTTCTCTTTTCCTTTCCTCTTGCATCGTTGTCGTCTCTCTCTCTCTCTCTCTCTCTCTCTCTCTCTCTTTCTCTTTCTCTCTTGTATTTTATGTCTCTACAATTTCGAGGATTACAAGAATTTCACGAAAGCTTACGTGGTAAGCCTTCACAGAGTCGAAATTCTACGAGCTAGCTTAGTTTTCGAGTGCCGTTTCTCGACGAGCGAAAACGAGCCAGCCAATTCAAATTTTTTTTTATCAAAATTCGCACAGATGTGTTGCCGCCAGCTAACCGGTACTTTTTCTTTTTTTCTTTTTGTTACACTAATTCGCATTTAAACCGGTGACACGAACTTTTTTCACACGTGATTACTTTGTCAACGGACGTTTCGGAAAAAATATTTGGCTCGCCAAATTGCATTTCGCGAATTGCAAATGAATTACTCATCGAGAAATAATATCGACAAGCACGATTACTATAATACTTCTTTGTACAACGTACTGAAAAAAATGACGAGGAAAAAACATACGTAAGAGGTAATTTACACTTTAAGCGATTTTTTTAGTGTCTCCGATCGCTCGATTCTAACAAACGAGTTATTTCGTCGAGTGTGATTTTACGCTTGGCGAATAACTCGAGTACGGGGAAATTTCTCGCCTTTTTATTTCTTTGAATTCGTCGTTTACGAGATACGAATAGAGGTAGACGGGGATGGCGAAGGGTAGGACAATAACCGTCCGGCGACGAATGTCGCATACGCGCATCGCTTTTCCAGACTCACGCGACGACAAAAGACAGGCTGCACGTTATATGAAAGGGAGAGAAAGAGAAAGAAAAAAAGAGAAAAAGAGAGAGAGAGAGAGAGAAAGAGAGTGGGAGAGGGAGAAAGAGAAGGGGTGAGTAAGAGAGTGAGGGAGAGGGCGAGAAAAAAGAGAGAAAGTTACCTTGTATTACATCTCTACGGTAGCGACGTTTAATTAACTATACGGGACTTAATTTCTTCCATTACACTTTTGTAAACCCTCTCAACGTAACTCGACATACAGCTGGCTCAGAAAAATATAAGCGAACTGCGATGAAATTAACACCTTTCTTTTACACGAGCAAACGTATATATATCCTTGTCTTAAATTTATATTAACAATTTTGCACTTAGAAGTCATTCATCGTATTGATCGCGGTTGAAAGAATTTTATACTTTCGTCATATATACTTTCCAATCACGATTCTAGTAATTACTATGATTTTTGATTGATCATTGATTCTGATAATTAATAATATTCTTAATAAAAGAATAATCGATTGAAAATTAATAAGACACATTTGTGTTCATTGACATTTCGTAGTGGAAATAAATTCGATAATAATATAAAGTTACAAAATTCTACTTACGATCTAAAGTAAACGAATGCTATTACATATGATGTCTATGGCAAAAAAATTCTGAGCATCTGTATCTGCATAAATTAGTGCACGCTTTTTCCCTGAGAAGTTTGAAAGAAGAATGTACGAGGGACAAGCACGAAAGCTGCGGCGTTCCATCGATCGCAGTAAAGCTTTTTATCGCTTTCCACGCTCGTATGCCTACGCGTGATATTCTCTCTCATTGCATGTTCTTATTAAATTAATGGGGAACAAATTAGAATTTCAAACGTTGGACATGTGCTACGAGAATAACATAAGTCAGTAGTTATTATAACTCGCTGCATTTGAAATAAGACGATCGAATCGATGCTTGTCAGATTCACTTAAACAATACTATCTAATTATATCGTCTATAAATATCACCGCGTCTTTTTTTGGTTGAAAAGAAGGTAACATTTTTGAATAGACGAGTATTTAATTATTTACAAAAGGCAAATATATCAGATATATAACTCAGACATTTACACGAGCAAAAAATAACTTTGAAAATAAAACTCGTTGTTGTCTTTTAAGTTTTATCAGAAATTAAGTTTGCTTGGTTATCGTTTGTAATTATTATCATACTTTTTTATTATCTTTTAGACGTAGTTGTTTACTCCAATGTTTTTTTTTACATCTCATATTATTATAAAGTCTGGAAAAGTTTGATGGTCCGAAAGATTTCTTAAAGAACTTGAAAAGTTCTGTAATCCAATAACGCAATAATAAACGACTCATATATTTTAAAAATTGTTTATTAAATTTTAAAGAATTGAGCGGCCACAAGAAAAATAATTAATAAAGATAAATAAAATACGAAAAGTATTGCTGTTAAATGAAATCATAATATCTTTTTCTTCGTTTCGCAAATTTCAAATCCTCATTAAGATCGTTCATCATCTTTCGCTCGAAGCGTGTGATTTCAACGTTGTATCTCTTTTATGCTGTAACCCAATAATCGGCTTAATGTGTGTTTAAATACTATTGTTATTAACTCACACTTTTTAGTTTCCCATATTTATATCGTTATATACAAATATAATGATTTTTATATAAAAGGATTTATATATACGAATGCGCGAATGAACGAATTAAAGTTATTGCAAGAAAACGTATTACAGACAAAAATATTATATTTATTACATTTTTTATTTCTATCCGATTTTATTTTTCAGAATAAAAAATGTGAAGGTTTAACGCTAATTTATAATAGATTATCGATTAGAATTATTATCTGCTGAGACATTTGAATAAATATGCTCGTGTATATGAGAAAATAAACGCAATTAATGAAAATGTTTGCAAGAAAAAACTGAGCATAATAATAAAAATATTTCAAAGAGAATAGTGGAAGAAATGAGAAAATACTTCAAGTAGAAAACTTAAAAAAAAAAGAACGGAATGCTTAAAGTAAATATTATAAAAATATAAGAATTAAATAATATAATAATAAGTATTCTTGTTTTTGTCAGCTTTACCACATAAAAAAGTTCCATATAATAACCCATTTGTTACGTTATACGCGAGAGGGTTGTAACCTACACAAGTTTATACACTGATGAAATAAGTCGACAGTGTTTCTTTATTATGCTTGTAGTTACATTATGTTCATACCTGCAGCAGAAGTTACACATCCTTCGAATAAAAAGTGATGAACAATATTAAATGAAACAATATGGAATATTCGACGATATGCGTACGTGTGTATGTGTATGTGTATTTTGACTTTTAATATTCAAGTATTAACAAAACTCATTGTAAGAATACAATTCGTTCATTCAACGCTTTGATATCGAATCAAAACACGAAACCGTGCTACGATTAGACTTCAGTCGTTTTACCACGAGTTATTAACCAGAACGCCTGCGGATTTAATGGTCACCCTTCTTCTCTAACGCTTTTCATGTAGTATGAAACGCCACGAACCCATTCATAAACCTCGAAGCCACGAAACATCGGAAATTCAGTTGCCAAAAGAGTGCGGCGAGCAGTCGAAAATCGACTGAAAAGTTTGGGAAGAGAGGTAGAACGGCTGTAAATCGGTGCCGAGACCGCGAACAGTGATTGACATCGTCATTAGGCTCGACTTGGAGCTTATCTGGACTCCAAGTATGCGTGCAACGTGCATGTGCATGATCGGTGGACGTTGCAAGGACCGGTACGGACATAGAAGGGAGCAACGAAGACAGAGAGATATAGGGGAGAGAGATAGAGTGGGTTCGAAACGGCGATAGTAGGAAGAAGAGAGGAAGAGGAGAGAGGGTGTTCTCGATATGATTAATGCCTCGCATGCGTGGTGTTCGTGTGTAGGGGACAGCTGTGAGTGACTTGTGCTCCGCCCAGCCAACGTCGATTTGACCGAACCACCCCATGTATACGAAACCGCATATAACATCGATATACTTACGTGGACGCGTGTAACGACGTACATACACCACCATGACATAGTCCCATCTCTCCTCTTTCCTCTATGCGATACCAAGTTTAACCTCTGCCGAGACGACGTGTTCAACACCTATTAACTCTCACCCCGCATTTACAGATATACAGATCTGTTTGCCAGGGATATATTCGAACGAAACGAAGAAGGATAATTAAAATAGAGATTTTAACAGGGGCTGAATAACGAAGGGCTTGTCGTTTTATTTCTATGATATACCTATTCAAATTTGGTTTCAAGTGAAAATATATTTTATTGATCTCCAATGGTACACTGAAGTTATATCTGAATTTTGAAAACTGTCAATATTTCTTACTTTTACGAACTTTTTTTCAATTCTCTTTCTGCATGCCCATTTTCTTTTAACAGTAAAAGTAGCTTTGTGTACATTCGTCAGTATTTCCCGATACTTTCTTTCCTCAAAGAATATTTTTTTTCCTTCTTCAAAGTAACGTCTCGTCTTTGTTTCAACATCGATTACCTTTTAAAATGTTTCGTAATGCATCTTTCCGTCAATGTTTTGTAAAATGGATACGAAGAGAAATGTAATCGAAACTGTTTTTTGATCAGAGCAGAACAAACGGGATTTCAGATTCTATAAATGCAAATGTAGGAAAATACGTAGTAACTTTAACAAGCATTTTAGTATGGAAATATCTTTTTGTTCTTTCAATAAAGGGAGAGAACAGAGAGAGACAGAGACAAAGACAGAGAGAGAGAGAGAGAGAGAGAGAGAGAGACAGGGAGGGAGTCGATCTTTTTATAATAACATATTTATATCGATGAATGATAAATCGTCATTATCGACTAGAAATATCTATATAAATATAGAATTTTTTAAAACATTATAGATACACTTTTATGATTCAAATTAATTATTTTTTTCCTGGAGCAATCGTATTTCAATTTAACTAAAGTATATCTACTAGCAACGACGCGGAGATTGAATGGTTGCAACTTGGTTTTCAAAAGCTTTCAAGACTTTCAGAAAGTCTACAGTCTCTCGACTAACTATAACGTATACTTGGAAAAGCACAACGACAGTTCTCGACGTAAGCCGTCCGCAAAGAGAGATATATACATATATATATAGATAGATAGGAAGACAGAGAAAAAGAGAGAAAGAGAGAGAGAGAGAGAGAGAGAGAGAGAGAGAGAGAGAGAGGGAAAATAAAAGAAAAAGTAAAACAAAACTAAGAAAGGTAAAATTTCTCGAATCTTTGTCGAAAGCTTTGGATGTAAATCGAGGTAAACGATAGTGTAAGTTGCATAACGAATGCTTTTACGGTGGTCCAAATACCGAATGAGAAAATTAGGTTTCCCTTGCGTACGCGAATAAACAGGTACTGCGTAAAGAGTAGTTTATTACGGGGTACAAAATTATTTAGAAGGGCGCCTCGCAAAGGAGAAATATAGCGTATGGATATGGCGTTTACATGTTCTGTTGGTGTTAGTAACTCGTTAGAAAAGAGAAGAAGAAGAGAGAAATGGAGAAAGGGATTCTCTCATGCGAGAGAAAAAGAGAAAGAGAGAGAGAGAGAGAGAGAGGGGGAGAGAAAACTATTCTGGCAGTCAGTACCGACTAAAGTTGCGCGTATAAAAAGTTGGATACAAGTTGTGGAGCGAACTTGAAAAAAAAAGTTCTTGCATAAAGTAAGAGGGTCTAAAGGAAAATGATATAAATACGTAGCTTAATCTTACTAACGCCGCCACTGAAAAAGCATTATTTGAGTATTTGTCGGTAAGGGTAGTCGTTGTAAACACTTTAAAAAACTAAGACCAAAAGGGTTCAAAAAGCGTGACAAAGCTCGGTTTATTACTATTCTGCTTTATGTCTCAAAAAGTATACAATATATTTTCTCTTGGGCCTGTTTCTTTTTTATTTTTGTATTTTTTTTTTTTTCAATTTTCTGGTCTCGTCAAAAGGGGCAGAAAGTTGACGCAGACATATAGAGTTACGAAGAAATAATGGAGAACGTACGACAATGTAAACGCGAGAAGTTGCAGTACGTTACTTTTTATAAATTCCTTTTACATTTCTTTTTTCTCATTTATTGCCCAACGATTTGGGTAGCTAACACGAACGAAGTTGGCGAAATGTAACTTCAAACGAGCACGTCGCTTAACGACTGGAAGAAGCAAAAATGGCAGTCGAGGAGAGAGATGAAACGAATGCTTATCGTAACGTGTATTTTCAGTGATTCTCTCTCAACATTTCTGTGAGTGTTAAAGTGCCGCACGTACCTTTAATATGCCTCGTGCCTTCTCTCGCATTCTTAACGTTTCGGATAAGTACGTGGAAGTACGCGGATTCCCTTCCGCCGTTGAAAGAGCAAACGTTACGTGTTCGACTGGCCACGCGATGTTAAAGGGAAAGCTCGATCTCTTTCTCTCTCTCTCTCTCTCTTTCTCTCTCTCTCCCTCTTTCTGTGTTTTTATCTTTCTTTCTTTTTCTTTTGATTTTTATTTCTATTTTTCTTTCTCTCACGTAGGTGCTTGTATGTACTTGAAACTATCATTGTTTTTACATGAATTGTATCATTGATCCGGCTATTGAATTTCTCCTTAACTTCGATATATCTGCAAGCTTCGATAGACGAACAAGAGCCGTATTATCTATATCTAGTATCAATGAACTCATCGATATAACGATTTCTTCTTTCTTTTTCTAGATTAACTCTTTGTTGCAAAAGACAAATATATTTTTTAATTTTCCATCAATAATATTCATTACAATTCTAATTAGATTGTTCAGAACATTGTTAAAGTGATACTTCAATTATTTTCTGACAAATATTTATTAAAGCATCCCAATATGACTTAAGCTATATCTCAAATGTCAACATTCTATAGATATATCATATATTTCCTCAATATGTCAAGAGAGTAAGATGTTGAAACAGAAACTACAATCTAGCGAAATGGTAGCTCTCGGTAGCGATGACTTGAGTTTCGAAGTCCAAGTAGTAATGAACGATATTTGTCGGACGAGACTAGAATTATCCTTGAATATCTAGAGAATTTACATTTGTTTCAGACCAGAATATTAGTAGGTTTATGATTCTCTATTGATTATGATTTTGGATTATAAACATGACCTGATCGCTTTGGTATGATTTTCTCCGTCGATGATGTTATTGGTAATATAAAATACCAATCAATTTTTATACGTTGGTTAGGTTAAATCCATTTATAGTGATCAAAAGTTATAGTTCGATAGAATTTCACCTAGTGAAAGGAACAAAGAGTGAAACGTTACGGAAAGTTTGTGTATGTTGGCCATGGTATAAATATCAATAGCTGTTAAAGAACGCAAGGTGGTGTAGTTTATCCTCGACGTATAAATCTCGGCTATTCGGCGCCGAGATTTTCTCTCTCTACAGGGAGTGGAAGATTGTATTTTCAGGACGGCAGCCGGCAGGCAGCTTCAATGGCACGGTCCGTCACGTGTGAAAACAAGCGTGCCACATACCTAGTTGCCTGATTGGCTCAGCCAGCATTTAGTTTTACCATCGTATCAGAGTAAAAGCGTGCTGTTCTCCCTTCGCAAAGAAATGTGTGAACAAAAATTATGAGTTGACCTAGTCCTCTAGCTCCGTATTGACCAAGAATGAAAATGATCGTTTTCCATTTGCGATAATATCGAAAAAATAGTTCATAGAAAAACGGAAAGTAGAACAATTTTACATCACACAAACTAACGTTATCCATCCGATAGTTCTTGTCTTTTTGTTTATTATTGGTTTTACTTAGAAATTACGTGTAATGATTACATAAACGATAGTATTATACATTTGTGCAGTAAATAAACTGAGATAGTTCGTTGATTTTTTTAATTAATGTGATAGTCTTTGAAATGATTTATAGATAACGGTACATAGCAAATATCACATTTGAAAACAGTTTCTCGTTTAAAGTTTCTCTTCTAATCTTAGATAAATATACGTTGCATCGCTTTGATATTTTTATTCCCCTTGCTCCCGTTGGAGTTATTCTTGTGGAATAGTGCCGACCAATATTTATGATGTTTTCCTTATCATTTTATTTTTTATATGTTTGACAATAATTACTTCGTTAGTTTTTGCTTGTGAATGTGGAAAGCTCGATCATTTTTATTTCTCTCGAGAAAGGATATAATTTTAATAGAATTTATCGACAAAATAAAAAAATGTTTTTTATACGCTTAATCGTTTAATATATTTGTTAGATGGAAACATAGCTAGAAATTTTTTCCAATGCATCGGATGTTGTTGATGGATATTTTACAATACCACATTCAAAAGAATGCAATAGTTCCGTGAAAACCTTTCTCACGAAGACATTGGTAAATACGTTGAAATTCGCATTGAATCACGATCGCAACACCTTTTGGTTTATTTTTGCATACCAATTTGAGATTCGTACGTGAAAGAATTTCTTCTTTCCCGTACGTAAGTTCAAAATGAGTTTCTTTGCGTTTTCAATATCTCACAGTCGAAAGGCGTATATATTCTACTTTCAGCCACCACTGTCGTTTCTTTTTTTTTATGAATTGCTTGTTGCTATGAAACAACAGTAACATTTCTTGTCGTTTCACAGTGTTTGCATTAATATTGCATGACTCATATTGATTTAGAATTTTTGTAAATTATAAATTTCTCATAATTGTCGAGGAACTTCTATTTAAGTTACATTTCTAAAACTTGGCACATCATATATTTATTATATATTTATTCCTGATAATAAATGCAGAATCAAGTTGTTTCTCGTGATTTTAGAACTATACTTAATTTTATAGCTTCCAAAATTACCCATATCAAAAGAAGACACAGAGAAGCGGCAACTAAGAGATAGTTTATTATTATTCTCAAGGAAATCATAAAGCACGTAACAAGTCGTACGAACATTGTGCTCTATAAGTGAGAAGTAAATTTCGAACAAACATTGTGTTCTAAAAGTGAGAAGTAACTGTGTACAAAGAAAATCAAAATTACTAGAGTACTTTTTAAAAAAGACGGATATAACTCAAGGAAAAAAGAGCATTACTTTAGTAAACATTTTTACTTTTTAACTTCAAAGAAATATATTCTTAAAGGTCTGTATTAAAACACTTTCATGAAAAAAAAATCATTATGTAGCGCGCAAGAAAGTTAAAATTTCTCAAAAGAAAAGAAATTTCATTACAATGAATAATACAGAGAAAATAAACGTAACGTAAAATTATGAAGAAAAGTAACATTTCATACAAATATTCTATTCTATATATATATATATATATATGTATGTATGTATGTATGTATGTACGTATGTATATATATATGTATGTGAAAAATAACATAAAAAAATAATACCCCTAAAACACATGTAAAAGGAACGAAAGAAATGTTGTATCATTAATCGCATCGTCGTCCATTGATATCTGTTTTTCTTGACAGGATAGCTCCTCCGAACAAATTCAATAAGTATATTGACACTATCGGGAAAGAAGCAGGACCCCACATCGAGATTACAGAGAAGTGCGAAAAAGTACATCGTAGGATAATGCTGGTTGCTGGTGGTAAGAAAAGAGGAGGAATGAAGGTTGAATCGTCGATAAAAGCGACCTACACAGAACCATTAGAACCGATCGTTGGGCGAAATAGCCTGAACGAGGAAACTTCGGAGGGTGCTGGGAAGAGTTTAGACCATGATATGCGGGAGGGATCGAATGACCTCGCTATGAAAGAAGAAAAGAAACGGGAAGCGGGAATGGTATATCCATGTATATCTCTATGAATCATAAGAGCGATCCGTTGAGAGACACGTGGACGTTCGCTATAGTGGATCGAATGTATTGGGTCGTAAAGCTGTTGATAGCTTTTCCTTCCACCCTGAGTGCGCCTGCGTCAACTCGTGGCAATATCTTTGGAGTATTACAAAGATCCCACTTCGGTGTTCCGTCTTTATGATCTGTCGCACTGGAAATTGCGAAAGAGAGGTGGTTGCTAACAAAGAGGAAACTTCTCTTCTTTTTCTTCTAATTATCTTGTTCGAACTTTACCAATCATGAGGAGTTTCTTTGTCCTTGTTTTTTTTCTTTTTCTTTTTCTAATTTTTTTCTTTTTTTGCTAACGCACTCGTTAAATCTGTTCACGCAATCGTTTTTAAAGAAATATGAGAACGTAAAAACGTAAGAAAGTATAAAAGATGAAAATAATTGCTATTGATATTTTATTTAAAAAAAATGTAAAAATAGATAGAATAATCTATTGATTCAACTATTCCGTAGATATAAAGGAAACTGGACCTCAGGAATAGATAATGAATCCTGCGAAGCGATCAATTTTTAAAGACGAGATCGTCCATTAGCTTTCTTCAACGGGAAATGTTAATTAAACGAGAAAAAGAGAGGAATTAGGTCGACGATTTCATCTCTTCGAAAGGAAATAGGAATGATCAAATAATGATCACCAATTAGTTCTTCGATATCTACTTAAATTTATTACTGATATTAGATTTATTAAAATTATCGATTCATATAAATACGATATACATTCATTACAAACTCGTTTTAATAGATATACATATATTTTTATAATTTCACGAATATTATCATGACCTTTGTTTTAAAAAAATATTAAGTATAATTTTAGAGTAGATATTTTATTAAGTTTTTAATGTTGATAAAACCGCAACGAATCATATCGTCGATAAGAGTTTCATTTACATAAATAAATACGATAGTATTAACGCGATAGTATAATAATAACTAATGTTAATTATTAAAAAACATGAAAGTATCATATAACATGTGTGTGAGAAAGGATAACATGTCTGGTATATGATAATAAGTTTATGAAGGACATTTAATATTCATGAGGAACAATGGCAATTCAATAGCAATTTCAGACCATAAGACAAGTTGGAAAGACTTTTTGGTGATCATAGATTACACGAGAAAATGCGTCAATATCCCTGTTCACACTAGTACTATTGCGGTGCTAGTCGATTCGAAGGGACATCATTTTCCATCCGTAATATCGTTGGAGGCTCAGTACGTGCGGCCTGCTAATGGTGATCTACCGGATAATATAATTCATTCTCACGCACATGTGAACGTGGAGGGGAAGAGAGAGACAGAGACAGAGAGAGAGAGAGAGAGAGAGAGAGAGAGAGAGAGAGAGAGAGAGAGAGAGAGGGAGAAAGCTGAACAGAGCCGATAGTTACGACCAACCAATGATTTACTGGTAAAGCGTTCTATTTCTGTCCTATCTGGTTATACCTATATATGTGTATATATATATATATATATATATGTGTGTGTGTGTGCGTGTGTGTGTATTATATGTAAGTGTGGATAAGCACGAACAAACGAATGATTCGTTTTAATGTTACGGTTTCCCAGAACAATAAACAAACGCTCAAACGAAGTAAAATGAGTGGCGCCTGCGGTTAGGGAAAGACCGTACAAAATTACTATCTATTGTGATTAATTAAAGGATCAAAGTACGTAATTTCCAATTTATACTTTTCTCTAATGAAAGTTCGTCGATGATTAAATTGAACGAACAAAAGTATATATGGTTTATTAAATGGAAATGGAAAAATCGATACTTTCTTCTTTTATATTTTTGGAAAATAAAACGATTGGTACCGATCTGTTTTAACAATACAAATTATTGATATTAATATCCTAAAGGTATACGTTTACAGAGATTGAAAATCATGATAACCAGACTTAGAATCAAAGTGATCTGGTGAGGTAAATTATGCATTAGTCTAATAATTGATGGGATCATGAATTTCGATGCATCTAACCACAATGCTAATTTCGATTATCGAAAACTATTCTATTCTTATGAGATTTTAAAATAAGCATTGTGTAAGAATTAATACATATATTTTTAATATATAAAAATATATTTAAAGACACTATTTTTAAAATATTCGAATGAAGAGCGTACTTAATTATAAAATACCCTTTCAGAAAAAATAATTTTCACCGTACACAGAACATTAGAATGATAAAACTATAGTTTTTTTGCATTATCTCTAAGTATATCATAGTACACTTCTGCTTATTTATTCAATCTACACACATAATTTTCCAGTTGCGTTAAATATACAACTATGTTTAATGTGGAACTTGGTTATGAATAATAATGAAAAATTTATGAACCGTTGTCTGGTTTACTGTAATAAGTAGGTCGAATCCATTTTAGATCGAGATTATTCATCTTTTGTCTATAATTAATATTTGAGTAATTAAATGATTTATGAACATATGTGAAAATTAATATTATTTAATCCTGAGTGAACGAGTGCGACGAATAACAACTTGCAATTACTTTCAGTAATTAATTATTTCATTAACTATTTAATTTTCAAATTAACAAACATCATTGCGAATTAAGAGACAATACTAGTCTGGTAGAATGGGTAAAACTCGTATTACACCCACGAGGCTAGAAAGCGAGTTTGTAACGTTAGTAAGGCTAAGAACCTTCGCTTGAATTATTATTGTCAGGTCACGAAGGCGAGGCAAGATTATGGACGTTCTCCAAAACCGAAATTTCAGCCGTTCGCCAGTTATCTTGCTATTTCTCTATAGTTGAACGCGTTCCGACCTCTAACTCTAGCCTCTTCCTCTCGCCAATTCTCATCGTCTTCTCTCTTGTTCCCTCTTCTTGCAATCCCCTTAGCCCCTCCTTCCTGCGTCAGTACCGGTAACCGGCCGCGGAAACTAACTTAGCCCGAGCCGTCATTTCCGGTTGGTAAGCATAACTGGTAATGCGAGCCGAACCTTGTTCGACTGTAATAACGCAAACTAATTGAGATAGATCTACGGATCTTGCGCTTCTAAAAGGCTCAAAAAACAACCTATTACGTTCTACTATAATAGTTCGTTCTCTCTACCTCTATTGATTGATCGACCGAGCGATTCGATTGACTTTGGGAAAGTATCAGGCAGGATGAATTTAAAATCGATTTAATTTTTTTTAGTTAAAAGCAAAGAGCTTATCGAGATAATATGTTATCGAGATAACATAATTCATCGTATCTTAAACGTTTTATCAATTATAAGCTTATTAAAATATTATTTACAATTATGAGATGATATCGAGAAAAGTATTTGAATTTATTTTTATTATTATAAATCTCAAGTTCTCCTTTTTTTTATAGGTTTTTTTTTTCGGGAAGAAATAATTTTTATTTTGTTTGAGTGAAATTATAATGCAAGCGGTTTAGGAATACGTAGGCTTCAATAAATACTTAGGTACATTGAAATTAATATTCGATAATGGGCGACATCGGCGAAGCATAAATCTTCTATCGGAGAGCTATTATATCCGCTTAATCGGTGGTAATAACGTGAACTATATCAGTATAATCGCGTAACATTTCTGCTTGATTACGTTTATGACGAGGCACTTTTCGACAATGCGTATCGGCGAATGCAATCGATACGAGTATAAGCGGTTACGAGACTAAGTTCGTGCTCTAAATTCATAATTATAAACCATATATAGATAGTAATCCAATCGGATTATAAGAGTACGATTGAACGAATAACTTTAAAATGATAATCGGATAATAAAATATCATGAAATTAAAAGTCATTTTACAATGCTTAATACAAAAAGTATCGGTAATGAAAAAAAAAAAAAATCGAATAAATAATAAATTCTTTAAAGTTAAAATCATCTTTTCTTGATCATTTCATTGTCTTCTTTTTTTGCTATATAGAGGACGATCGTTATCTTTGAAAGGAGGAACATTCTCTTCAATGGTATTTATGCTGGACGCCAAACTCTACCAAAATTTATACATGTCCAGTTTGCATTATTGCACAGGAAGAGACAGAGAGAGCGAGAGAGAAAAAGAGAGAGAGAAAGAGAGAGAGAGAGAGAGAGAGAAAGAGAAAAAAAGGAGGGAAGGGTAAAAGAGAAAAGGAGGGAGGAGGGTAGCAGGAAGTACTATAAAGGCCGGGACGTTATTGACATTGTCAGTTGTAAAGTCGGATATATTGCGAGGTGACTGTTTATTCCCGTCTGAAATATACGTGCTACAGTCAGCGTGCTACTACGGTTAACGGGGTTAGAATGAATAATGCACCAGATTTTTCAGCAGTATCTCGAGCTATTATTATGATAAAGTATCGAAGCTTGGCCGGTGTGCCGGGTGGTAGAAAGGACATTACAAAAAGGAAAAGAACTCTCGTTGTTATAGAAGCGATCGGTGGTAAACGTAGTTAAAACGGTCGGAATCTTTTCTCGTTCTTTCTTACTCTTCTATTCTGATTTAAACGGAATGGTAAAAATTTATCGAACTTTGATATTATAACGGCGAAGATTGCGAGTAAAATTATAGGAAGTAAGTATCGTAAGTAAAGAGGAAGTTCGAAAACGCGGTATAGCTCACGTCCCAGTTAAACGATCCTGGATATTCCAATTTGAACTTCGCCATATTACTTCGAGTCGAGAAAGCTCGCAGACGTTGTCCGGGAGGAATTACACAAGCCCTTTGTAAGGAGCAATGCTTGCCGCGCGTCTTCTCGCGATTCAATTTAGCTTGGGAAAACGCGCAGAGAAATGGCATTGTTGAAAGAGGTGGAAATTTTTGGAAGGAAGGAAGGGAAGACTCTCGAGTTCGACCGACTTCTTCCTTCTCGTCTTTGATAAATTACACGGTCCTTTCATTTCTGTTTCTTCCCACAGCCAATTCATCCTTCTTCCTTTTTTATACTTCTTTTTTCTCTTTTTTTCCCCATTTCGAGTTAGATAGCGACTGTTCCATCGTTCTCCGTGAGATCTTAAAAAATGAAAGAGGACTCGACTACTATAAGTTCGAATTCTATAAACTGATCGTAAAGAAGATAACGATCCTAGTAAGAAGAGCCTGTATCCTGAGAACCAAGTCACCTACAGAGGATAAACTGATACGAAAAGGATCTATCGTGGATCGTCTTGAAGCGAAATAAGACGTCGTCAGGTTCGAATTTAACGCGTTACAGACGTATGACAAGCTATCTCGTATCGATAATTGATGCAAAGGAATAACTTGACTAGTTTATATAGACACGCTTATTGTTAGTTATAAAATGTCTGTTCTGTAATATGCTAATGGATTCGTTTCACGTTAGAAATTATCTTTTCAATGTACTGTCGATACGCTTCCTTTTTCAATCGAACTCGAATTCTTAAAAAATGTATGAAACGTTTCTCGTTAAAATCCAGAGCGGATCAAATATCGTCGGCGGAAAGTCTGACAGAATTTCGAATGACTAATGAACACACATTTATCGCGAACGCGATGTAAAGTTGACCTGATTTTCACATAGCATACAAACCGTGTTAGTATTTTATGAAAATAAAAAAGAAAACAGGAGGAAAAAAGCAGAGACCGACATTGAATCACTCTCGCGTATAAATCCGAAGCGAACATGCAAACGTTCACGTTTGCGTACTTTTAAAATTCGCTAATGATTCGTTTAAATCGTATGTATATATGCGCGCGCGCGCGCATGTGTGTATGCTGACAACACGTAGGTGGGGTAATAATCGCCGTAATGACAAAACAAATACGGTGTGCACGTGTGCCGTGCTTTCTAGCTCTCTCTTGTCACGAAATGTAAGCGGCATGCGGCACGCGCGTCTGGCTCTTCCTTCCGACCGCGTATTTGCGCACCGGTTTCAGTTACAAATCCACTTCGCTAAGCACGCGTGACATACGCATATGACGCCCACGTCGTTCAACGACGGACGAAGAGATTTTTTTTCATTACACCACTCTTTTCTATGTCGTTGACTTATCACCCAGCACACCCCGAATCTATGTTAACTTCTATTTTTATTTTCGAAGATATCCCAAGTTGTTTAGCAGCGAACGATTCGTTTCATAATAGAAGAAAGATAGTGTAGCTTACGAAACAGTATTCGAGAAAGGGTATACGATTTCTCTTTGAAGAACCACGTTCGAGTGTCATTAATCATGTATAACGAGAAATAAGCTTTGTTATCGATAGATCTTAAATAAATAAAAGCATGCTTTTATTTATCCGAGTTTCAAAGGATCAAGTAGACATAGAGTACATTGGATATCAAATATTTGTCGCGAATCAAAATATTATTTCACGGTAAATATTTGGAAAAACAAACGTCGAGAATTACAATACTATCGAGTGATTGTAAAATTTCATTACATTCTTCGACATAACGAAGATATCACTGAACATTCGATCGTACGAATTCATTTTCGATTTGCATAACTTGTAAATTTCTCTTCGTCTATTCGTTATAACTGACGTATGAATCGAACATTTATGCATGTATGTATATCATTATTATGGTATAATCGGGCAGACGATAGGAAATACCTATTTCATTCTCGATCTCTCGCCATGAACTCCAAGCAGACAAATAATATTAGAGTAGCACATTGCCTCGCTATATTGACTAATTGGATCATTAACTTCCCGCATCATTAATTACAACTTCTCACGTGACAACGTTCTCATGAGTCTCTTGTAGAACAATTACAGACCGTGAACTGATTCGAGGTGAACATAAGGTATCATCGAGCTTTCTTACAAGTCACCTTAACGCATGACTATGTCCTCAACAATGAAAGTCTTTTAATAAGATGTAAATTAAAATTATCGTAGAACGAAGGAATATTCGTGAACGAGAAAGTACGCTTATCTATATATAGTAGACGTTACCAACGATACCCAACCGAGGAAAATGATCGTAAACGCGAGAGTAATCCAAAATTGATAGGAACGTAAAAATAATTTTCAACAAGAACAACGTTTCAACGTTGCGCCATGTTGAATTTTACTTTTCATGGTCGTTAGGAGAAAGGGAGATAAAGAGTGGGAGAGAGAGAGAGAGAGAGAGAGAGAGAGAGAGAGAGAGAGAGAGAAAGAGAGAATGGAAATACGCTGCGGTGTACCACCTTGGCCAATAATTTCGGCTCTTACTGCAACATACCCGAGTATGTAGGTATCATAGATAGTAGCATAGTACACCATTGACCTCATAAGAGAACACCTTATAGCTTCGTTTATTCCATTCATTTCTCCCTCTTTCTCCCTCTCTCCCTCTCTCTCTCTCTCTCTCTCTCTCTCTCTCTCTCTCTCTTTCCCTTTTGCTTACTACCTTTCTTTTTTCTCTTTTTTTCCATTACATTTTTTCTCCTTTCAGTTACTATAGTTTTCTTTCTTTGCTCGATTACCCTTTCCCACGTTTTCCCTTCTATCGAACTATTCTTTCGATACTTATATCGGATCGATGCTGTTATTTTTCGTGCAATTGCATTAACAGCTCTTGGTGCAGCTCATTAACTAGGATATTGCGTGAGAAAAAAGATTTTTTCTTTCTATGGTTAGTTCGATCCTCTCTCTTTCTCTCTCTCTCTCTCTTTCTCTCTTTTTCTTTCTTTCTTTTTAACCTACACGATCACCATCTATTCTTTATATTTCTCCGATAGTTAGACTTTATGTCTTATTCACCGACATGAAAATATTAAGTATAGAAAAGTGTTGTTGATGCAAAGCTCCTAGATATGTACTCTAACACGTAAGATGGTTGATTTTTTCTCTTTTTTTATTGCTTCCGCGAGGAAGATCATGTGTACTTTAGCAAAACTAATACGTGGTCCAAGAAAATCAGCTTTTGCGCAGGAGTATCGTGGTGGAAATAAGAAAACCGGCTGAATCGACGAGAGGACGACAACCTTCCTAGACGATCGTCGACATATGGATGATACGTGACTCACTTGAGGTTACATATTCGCAACTTTCATGTAGGGAGGATATCGATGAGTATACACGGTGTCTCAATGTTGAACTTCCTCGACGAGGTATTAAAAAGTTTATATCCTAGTATATCTTGATGAACTTAGTTGGAAAGTTCTCTCGTAAAATATCCGATAATTAACGCATTAACGTTATCGTAAGAAGCCTAATAATGATTTTGGAAAATTTAATAGAACTTGACATAATATTGAAATAATATCGATATATAATTTTAAAAAATAATTGCAGCTTTCTGCAAGAGATTCATGATACAAGAGTCTTTTTATCCGAGTCTATATACTCTTTTAACTTTTGAAGATAACACTTTGAAAGAACACGAGTATTATCGAGACACCTTGTATGGATAGCATAAATGCATCGGGGTGGGTTTACTCACGTCTATCGAAATTTCCTTGCCAGCGGGTCGCTGTCTCCTCACCGTTGGTGCTGCCACGAATCGATAGTCGGTGCATCAATGTGTCGCTCTTGATACCAGCCGTCCAAGGTTCCAAACCTTCGTCGTAAATGTTGTCGATGTCTTTACGTGGGTGGGTTGAACCGTCACTGGAACAGGGAAAATAGATCGTTACAGAACCGCGTATCCGACGGCTTTATGGACCAATAAACGTCTTGGGATCCAACCTCTCCTCCTTCGTCTAAAGAAGCTTATTAAAACCCATACCAGTCTTCTCATCTATCTCTCTATTTCTCTCTCTCTCTCTCTTTCTCTCGATTTTCTCTTCCTCACACGTACACTTTCGCTTATATCTATTCGGTACGATAATGTTTCCGATCAATTCGGTGATCAATGTTAAATCATACCCTTAAAATGACTAGAATGGATTATTTTATAAAAAATGTGTAAATTTAGCAAAAATTTCGATAGAATTTACCGACAGTAGTTTTTATTCACAATTTTCAATAGAATATTTATTACGACTGTAGAACTACTTACAAGGACAAAAGTATTATATATATATATATATATATATATATATATATATATATATACACACACACACACAAAACTTGATCTAACGTCGAATACCATTAAGAATATTAATGAATTCGTTCGTAACTCATCGTACATGAGAGAAAAAGTAATGATATCGCTCAGTCGTTCGTTAAAAGAAAAATCAGGAAACCGCTCTGGTTGGATGAGGTTTCGGGCTGCTGAGCACGAACGGATTCGAATTTCGCGTTTCGTGATGTCGAAGTGCGCGTAGCACGTGCGACGTACGTTTAGCGAAGGATGAACGGAAAGGGTGGCCGTTCTCTCGTTTCGCGACTATTTCAATTTGTTCACGAATCGTAGCGCGTCGAATGAAAAAAAATAAAAAAAAAAAAAACAAAAAAAGGAGACGAGAGAAAGGTGTGACGCGTTACAAAGTTGAAATATTCAAAATTCTAACGAAGCATTATGTACTTTATAATTGATTTGTATCTAATTGTTAATGATAAAATGATATCTTTTTTTTTGCATAAAGAGAAAGAAAATTAAAAATATTGATAATTAGTAATTTCTCTACCAAGAGATATCCACCAATTGGCATGATTCAGAATTGGATATAATTTTTATGATTGCAGATACGACGGTTCATTTTCATATAATTAATTTATTTTATTATCTGACAAAATTACACAACTTTTATGTTACGAGTCTTGCGAAAGAACCTCGAACAAGTTTGAAGTATACGAGATATATTTTTAATTACATTCTTGCCGGCAAGAGAACAAGGAAAATATTGATAATTTTCAACTTCTTTCGTCGTTTATTCGTCTGAAGAAACTTTTCTTTTTTCCATCTTTCCACAAAGCACGACGTTTATCACACCAAAGAAAGATCGTGCGTAGCATGGATGGAATGAAATTTGAATATTTACCACAACGGTTTCTATTTCTTTTCTTTACATCTTTCCCTTTACTCGTAAATCAAATTCTTCACGCCTTTCTGAATATTACTTAGCAGATATTTACGTCGTTAAAGTGGGTATGCATTGCTTTATATCTTTTTTATCTTCTTCCAAGCTATCAATGATAAAACGAAATCCCTTAGCCATGAACGCCGCCAAAGAATCATTCTACTTCGTCGATCTTCAGAGAACTAAATACTTTCTTACGATTTACAACCGACAGACAGGATCGACAATGTCTCGACTGGCTGCATTCAGGGTTAGAATAGCTCTTCTACAAGGATAGTATATCTTATCACAACGCTTCGGTTCATACGACAAGGCAATACAGATCCAACGCCCCTTCAACAGAAACCGGCATTCCTCGACGCACGGTATCCCTCCGTCTAGCATCGACCAGACGTCTTGCTCTTTCCGTCATTGTCTTGGCACCCCTTGCTATTGGCAAAGCGTGCTTTTCGACCCGAGGAAGATCGCGCCACTCCGATTACAATAGGCCTGTTTCCTCGGCCATCGTGCCAACCCTGACGACAACGACAACGACAACGACAACGACAACGACGACGACGACGACGATGACGACGGCGACGACGATGACGACGGCGACGACGACAACGACGACGACAACGACGACGATAACGGCACGTTACTCTCTAAGGAATAACCCTTCTCTCCGAGCAACTCACGCGTCACTCTCTTCTTCTTTTATATTTCGAAGGATATACTTTAATATATAGATATATAGATGTATGTACATAGGTATGTAGTTATCTATATGGAAAGAAAAAGGGTGGAGACGAGGGTAATTCCAAGCTGCTCGAAAACTTCAAATATGTTCGCCCATTGACCACCACCCTTCCTTCTTTCCTTCTTTTCTTTCTTCCTTCCTTCCTTCCTTCCTTCCTTCCTTCCTTCCTTCCTTCCGCATTGCATTCCCCTAACCGACCGCCAACTATTTTGCTCTCGTTCATCCTTGACACGAGCCTTTCTCACGCGGTCCTTTTTAACCACGTTTAAAAGCACTCTTGAGTCCACCCTATCCCACGAGAATACTTTCCAGATGGTTCCTTGCTACACAGGTTTCGTCGCCTTTTTATTACTTTGGGTAGTTAGGGTTTCGGCTATCTACCTTCTTCGAAGGAAAAGCTCGAACTGAGTAATAGCTTAGCTATGATCATAAAAGGAAACGAAAATGGACTTCGGAATGAATGATATAAGCTTCTATCAATCGTTCTCTGTAATTTAAGTTTATAACTTTTCCAATACTTAAACATGTGAAATATAAACTTGGACATTCTCATATAGAATCTCTCTATTGCACATGTAATTGTTATCTTCCTGAGTTATCTTCTTTACGTTTGTACAATTATTCAGTATAGTCATCAAGATACAATAAGGAGGAAAAATGGATCGTAGAAGAAAAGTAAAAGAAGGAGAAAAGAAGATTGGCGAGATTTTACGAGAGGATCCTACTCGTTGAAAGCCTAGAAAGAGATATACTCTAGAATTATGGTCGACGATCCAGCAAGGTATAGCTGCTTTTTCAAGAAAAGCCAGCCAGTAGACATGCTCGGATAGGATGGAATCCCCGACGACGTTTTCGTCGTGCATCTCGTCCTCTCTTGAGATAGGAAAATAAGGCAAGACGAATTATGGCTCTTCGTTGACGGAAGAAACGCGTTTGTTCTGACGTTACTACGTAAACTACCATCGAGAATGCGATTAAACAATTAATTTCCAGAAGATAAAACCAGATGACGTTTAATACTGTTTTTGAAATTTCTAGAAGGACGTTTTATCTTTTGTATTTCGCAGAAATAAAATAAATATCGTTTCTATTTCGCATTATTGCTTGCAAAGACATTGTAAATTTATTTTTAATATAATTTTTAATCAATTAGAACAGTATGCCAAGTTGTAGATACTATTTTAAGTTTTCATGGTCATTCAAGTATCGATATTCGTCTCATTGCTATTTTAGTCAAGAGAAAAAGTCTAAATTTGATTTGAATGCTATCTAAAATACCGATTTGAATGTAGTAAGAAAAATTAATAGAGTAACTATTAATAGAAAAATCAATCGTAATAATCACGTACTGTTATAAGAATTTATAACATTTTCGAGAAATTTAGGAGTAATAAAATTAATAAAAACTTATTTCGCTAAAAAAATTTCGGATATTTTTGCACTATTGAGTATGTCGAGATATAGCGTTAGATGATATCGTTATCGTATCTCAGAAGCTTCGAGCGAGCTACGATAGAAAATATTGATTCCGTCAAATCGTAGTATTCGTAAGGAGAACGAAAAAAATGGAATCAAATTTTCCAAGATCTTCCTTCATTTTTCTTATCCATTTCATTATAATATCCTCGTAGCATGAAATATTTTCTCTATTCTTTCATTCTGATCACTGATCGAACGATTTCATCGAATAATATTAATTTCTTCTCTTCGTATACGTACATACATATATATTTACTTACAAAGTCTAATTCGAATTTTTTATTAATTAAAAATCCAACGATTTCTCCTTCTCAATTTCACTTTATTTTTAACAGGCACAAGCACAACGATAATATATCAAACACTGAATCGGATAAACGATATACACGACACGGCAGAGTTTAAGCCGCCTGTAAGTGAATAACGAGTGTTATCGGTCGATACGTTATCATAATACGGCGTTACTCACGTTACCGAGTTAAAAAAAGAAAATCGCGGAACAATCTTTCGTATTACTCAACGGAGATCGACGAGTTACTATGAATGAGTGACGGATAGGGAATTTTAAGTTTTTATATAACGCTTTCAAATTTTGACAATTTTCATATTTCTAAAATAGAACAAAAAATAGGAAGAAAGGAAAAAAAATGTTTTAGGGTAGCGAAATGACTAAATACGCGTGAAAAAAAGAAAAAAAAGAAAAAAAGGAAAAAAGAACAGAGACGTTTGCACGTGAAAGTTGGCTCGAAACGACGCTCAGAGTACGATCAGGATGTAACGGATAAGCCTATAAAATTGTTGAGCGACAAGGAACAAGGGCAGCGATGCTGCCCAACCATGAATCACGGCTCACCCGAGGAAACTTTTTCCAACTCGCGTCTCTACATGCCACCGAGCGAGACGCGAACGTGTAGATAGATGTATAGATAGATAGAACACGCTAGCTCTCGTCTATATTCGATAACTGGAAGCATGTTCTTTCATGCGTATAAAACATCCATTCTCACGTGCATGTGTCTCTTATTTTTGATTCTGTATCTTTCTTTTACGAATGTATATCGTTTTTATTCACAGATTAAATAATATCTTTACGAGAATGGAATAAGAACGAACAAACAAAGATGAAAGGAAAAAGATTCGTTTTAAAAAGAGGTTTTTCACAATTTTTTTCAAGTAACGAATAATGCTTTTAAGAAAGAAAAAGAAAGAGAGAGAGAGAGAACGAGGTGCAAAGAAGTAGGATGACTCCCCGAGGAAAGGGTGAATGTTCTCTTCTCGAAATGAAATTCTGACCGGGACTCCTGCTAGGTCATAAATCGACATAGACGTCGAGGATGGGGTTGAGTGGATACGTCAAAGTAAATGAAACAAGCGTTTGCACGCGAGCGAAAGGATCGAGCCATTATCGACTAGTTTCCGTTCCTTTGAGTATGCTTATTCGACTGATAAAAATATGAAAAAACGTATAGTGGTAGTTACATATTGTTATATGTATGTACCAATAATTAATGTAAATAGGACATAACTCAAGATCTTTCTAATTAATATGTTTATAAATTGATCAAACAAATTCAAGTTCGACAAAGTATTGGAATATTTTTTAATATATTGAAAATAAAACTATGACAATCGTATGACTAATAAAACGGATTAAATGAACGATGTCTATTTAATTTATAAAACTAATAACTAAATTTGTAAATATTATTTTTTCATTATCGGGTTATTTTAAGACGATTTATTTATCACAGCTAATTTTTGTTACTATCGGATAATATTTTATTAGAAGAGAAATAGCTACCTTGATCTTGATTAAAATGATATTCCTAGCGGAGAATAAAATCTTACCGAGTAATTTTCTTTATCACTTTTCACGAGAAACCGATAAATCTTCAAACAGTAGAATAGACGAAAAGTATTCCGCGTACTTTCGTGAACGAAAGAGAACTGCTTCTTCCAAAGAGAATGTCCAATCGTTGGCTTATATCCATTTTACTCGATGTCGCTGCGCATAGAAAACTGATCAAACTGTATTCTTTTCCATCCGTTATTCAATTTCGAAATAAAATATTGCGGTCAGACGAATATAGAAATATTACCAATTACATTTATACAAAATAATAGAATAAAAACAGTTTTTAATAATATTTTCGATAGCTTCCCTTCATAAAAGGTTTTGAAGAACGCATTTATACTACGTACAAATATCTCATCAGTTTTTTTATTGTTCATTAAAATTCACGATATAAAATTATTTTCATTGAACTTTTTAGTAGATTCGTATTTGGCCGAACCTCTTGTACTTTATCGTGTATTTAAGTATCCATAATTCCAACTTTATCAATATAATTTTATATTTCGATTAACCAGTAGTTGTTGAAACTGGTCGATGAAATGCAAAAATATTCTGTATTTGCGGTCGATGTACTGTTAAATCGATATATATATATATATAGACATATATTGCTCGATATTGTGCCTCCCACGATAATAAGTAACAAATGCCGCTGAGAATCTAATACTAGTGCTTTGCTATGTATCTACATGCATACATACATATATACATACATACTTACATATATATATATTTATATATATATGTATATCTACATAGCGGCGAGCTAATCGCGATTTCGGCGATTATTCTACTGCGAAATGATACCGTTGTTTTAGCATAATTAATGGTAGTCGCCAAATTAAAGCCATTCTACCGTGAGCCATATTCTCTTTCGCGATTGTACGTGCACGGTAGTTGATACGAATTCTTTCAATTCTCTTCGATAAATTTATGATATCCTCTACCATTTTAATAACAATAGATCGCATTTTACAACATTCATCGGCTTATATACCCACATCAGATTTTTGCGTTAATGAACTATTATGAATTAGTGATTTAATGATGCTGTAGAAATTAATACTATAGAAAAATTTTATTGGATTTTAAACAATAATGTACCATATATTATACATATTTTTTGTGTTATAATTAATATAAAAAGTTTCGTGTGTTGGTAATTAATATAAAAAGTCCTATGTAGATTTTCATTTTTCATATTTCTTCTATGCAAAACTTTCGATATAAAGGAATATGTTTTATCAAAGCAAGGACTGTAAATGTACGCTCGAAAACACATCGAGGTAACGTTCCTAAATTTAATGGCTTGTCGTACGGACCTCTGCACTGCTGGACCGACAGTGTCTGATATTGGCGAGGGATGAATTAATCAGCGCAGAAGAGCCACGTATGCACGCATCTATTCTCCCCCGTTTGTTACACATACACACACACACTCTCTCTCTCTCTCTCTCTCTCTCTCTCTCTCTCTCTCTCTTTCTCGTGTGGAGACACCCGTGCATCCGTGAATATTCTGAAAGAATGATCATCCGTGCGTTCTCCAACACGTGGGACAATAGTTTTACCTGGTAGAAAGGTTAAGCGATAAGTGACAACACGAAAGATATCAATTATACAGTGATAAAATCATTTCATTTGTGATACTTTATCCTGTAGTATATAATTCTTTTTTAATATGGTAGTAATTATGCTTCATTAATTATTCAAGAGTTTCGAATAACATTGTTGCGTTAGATCAAACTGATTGAATTTAATAAAACTACGCTTATTAAATTAGATTTATCTAAATTATTCGGAAAAAATTGTCCAAGTATTTCACAAGAAAATATTTCGTTTCGTTTGATGATCCGATAATTACTCCGGTCACGTAAATTTCTTCGTTTCGTGATCAATTCGAAAGCAACGATTTTGTTGAAACGAACTTACTATCGATGCGTTTCCGTTCGATTAACAACAAACTACCATTCTCAATAGTGTTATCGCTTTACCATGCTGTTTCGAACTTCTCAGCCTGGCTATTCCATTTCGCTCGGATTTGCTACCGGGTATAACAAAATATTTGAATATCTTCCTTTCTGTAGATAAACGATGTTAAAAAAACAGTAGCTAAATGTACATGAAACTTTCAAAGCACATGCGATACGTTAAATAAATGTTTAATATTATCCTTGAAACATGGAAGTTTAATATTTATGAAAATCGAAAAATTTTTTTTAAACTTACTGATATTGACGGAAGTAAAGGACCAAGAGAAATTTTGTAATGAGTAAGCGAAAAGGCAGGGTAGGAGAAGAGAGATGAAAGAGAGAACAGAGATATTGTTCTCATAGCTGAGCAATTACGCGCGATGCAAGTAGTCGTGTGGAACAAATCCATTGTTTAAAATACGTACCATCACATGATTTAATATGTTCCTATAGCATACTACTGTGATGGAAGTTATCATATATATTATATAAAATACAAGATACATCAGCGAATGAAAATGATGGAACGTCGTGTAAATTACTGTGCTTGTGGAAAGACTTGATACGCTCTTTTAATATTTATTCAATTTAATATATGTTCAGTTTTATAAATATATTTATTAATTTTAGAAAATACAACGTGAACGCATCTATATAATATGTGTGTGTATGTGCGTATATTGAACGGGAGGAGAACAATTGACAATTTTTAATAGTTAGTCGTGGGATGGAATAATTTCGACACACAATACGAGCCAAAACCGAAGCGGCTACAAGACCGAAGTTCTTCGTTTCCATTAAACTGCTTCCGTACCAGCAGCTTGACGCAAAGTCGCCGTAATTAAAGCAAGAATTGGACGTACCGCGTTTGCGGCAGGAAGGAAGATTTCTGCCAGATTTTCAGACCTCGAGAAACCCGTATTGTTCCCAACTTGTTCGCCGTTCTATCACAAAACTGGAAACAATGATTGACTTTTCTTCCTGGCATACGATGAAAGGAGTTGTTCATTTCTTTCATGTTCCGCAATGTAATTATAAAAAAAATGTTACATTTCTCGATTGTACGATCAGAATGTATTGTTAAATATTTTTCAGCGTTAACGATTTTCTCGCTGTTTGGAATTAATTTTTTTTTCTAAATGATCCTTAGATATCATCGCATGTAATTTTACGTAATATTAACAACAATTATGCGATAGTATTGTTGCCAAGGAAAAGAGATATTTAAATATAAATATGCATACATAGATCCATGTTCTTTTTGTTTCATTCAGCAATCTTTAACTTTTCTTGTCATTCTCTCCTTTCTCAAATATATTATTTCTTAACTATCATGTTTAGACTTTTTCTATAAAAGTCGTTCTATTAAAGAAGGATAGCTAAAAAAATGTGGAGAAATATATGAATGTAAATCGAAATTTATCGACGATGTTTAACTAACAAAATCCAATGAAATTTCTCTAGCTTTATGACCACAGTTTTCTTTTTTAAAGAAATCGATATCCTATTGGCAAAAAAAGACTTTACGTTATATTTTTATCTCAATATTAACTACAAAAACGTAGTATGCAGAACGCACTAATACCAATACCAAAATCAATATTATGACACAAAGGTATGATCGTAGTAGTAGGAAGGTTAAAAATTTCTCAAATAAAATTCGCAATTGCTTTAGAATTTTTTATAAATTTTTCTTATGTTTTTCTCTCGTTTGTATGTGTACGACTACGTTTATAAAAATAATATGGATTTTTATAAAATTTGTGAGGAATCGATTCCCCTATGTTTTCTTTACTCTGTTTTTCTTACTTTCGTTCATCGAAAAACGAATTACAGGAGTAATATCTACTGTATCAAAGATTACATTCTCGAAACATATATACGTAACATATGTACGTATATAGATAACAGTACTTTACTATAAACTTTTTACAACATAATAAAAAAATATACAATATATTACACGTCATTTATCGTAATTCATTTTTCTGTATTCATTCATTGAGATCATTAATTAGTAACGTGTTTTCCTCTTCCTTCAATCTCTCTCAATTTTATTTTTTCTTTTTCTTAAGGTAAATTTTTTCCTTGAAAATTAAAACCTTCTATTTTCTAGAGATTAATGAAAAATTTACGAGACATCGAACTTCCGAAAACTTTGTTCGGTATAAAGACTCAGAAGAAAAAGGAGAGAGAAAGAAAGAAAAATAAAAAGGGAAAAAGAGTGAGGGGGGCAGAGTAGGGGAGAAAAGTTGAAAAAGTGAAGGGATAAAAACAAGTGTCAAGGCAGTAGAATTTTCTTCCCATATTTTCAACGAAATTTTTTACGATAATGCACTCGCTTCGAAGAATTACATCATCAGTGTACTCGATCATCGTTCTCGAATCGTTGGAATTGTGTAATAGAAGAAAAATGATGGAAAAGGAAACTGATATACCTCGACATTTCTTGAGTCTACTTTTACGTTTTTTACGAAAGAAGATCATGTATTGATTTACATAGTAGATCAATAAAAATGAATAGAATTTTCGTAGAAGACACGAATGTAAATTTACGAACAAACAGTTACGCGATAAATTGGGAAACTTTCGCGCTTAATAAAATACATAACTTTGATCTTAAAACATATTTTATGCGATCAAGGACCCTTCGTTGTTCGTTCGAGACGTCGTATTGAATTTCGATTTTATTGTTTCGAACTAAGAAATTTGAATTTCGTTCGAATAGAACATCGAGAAGAAATTGAGAACCATCGGGGAGATAGAAGGAAATCGTTGTCTACGGATGAATCAGAATTTAATAAAGTTTCTCCCGAATGGAATCCGATATGTCAGCCAGCGGAAAAGCAAAGTTGTAAATCCCGCGATGCACTTGGGGGCATCGTGAAACGCGCCGCTATATTTCCGCCGAGATGGCCCATGTCCAATTCGTCGAATCGAAGGAAAATTTATGGGGACACTAAAGCGTAATCTAAGAAAATCTAAACTAAACGAAGCGCTTCTCGATAAGGGAAACGAGATGCAGTAATAGTTCCCATAAAACGATAGGAGGAACGATTGGATCTTTTTTGTTTATCCTCGAAGAAAAAAACGACTCGTTTAATATAAACATAACATAAAAATGTTTCAAAGAATCTGAAACCAGAGAAGTTAAAGAAATAAAGAGACGTCGCTGAGAGATCGTTAAACGTTGCATTAAAGGCAAGCTTCCATTTAGAAACATAGATAATATTCGAAATAAAGTCAAACGAAAACAATCGTACTCGTTGAGCCACTCTAAGAGCATTAATGTGTTCCTCATTGTATCTCTCTCTTTCTCTCTATTTATCTATCTATCTATCTCTATTTGTGTCTCTAACACGTATAACTTTCAAGAGGTTTCTCTTAACACTAAATGTATGTTAAAGAAGTTCTCGCCTTCGCACTTACTTTTAGACAAAGACGGTTTCTCCGTAATCGAGTCCACTCTCTTCTCGTTTGATATGTCTTATCGTAATCGAGTGCGCAATTACAGGACAAAAGGACTGAAAGCAACGACGTCGTCGTCTTCCTTCTTCTCCTGCTCATGGATCCTGCTTTTCTCAGAGGAGATTCTCGCTTAAGGTTAACCGAGGCAAATACAAGTATTGTTTCAATGCTTCCACCGAGGTTCTCATTGTTTTCCGTAGGATGAATATGTCCTATGCTGGGAATGTGGTGTATCCTTTCAACTGAACCATCGAGGGCGGAAAACGTTTCTCATGGTGGACATCCACTGTGTTCTACGATTGGGATGGTTCGAGACTTGGAATCGCGAGACTCGACAAAGGATCCGCCTACATTTTCCCTTTCTGTCTTTCTCATCTCTTGTCTCTCTCTCTCTCTCTCTCTTTCTTTCTCTCTCTCTCTCTCTCTCTCTCTTTCTCTGTTAGGGTGGCTGCTTTCTCCGCAATACGACGCCCAATACATGTTCTCTATCTCGGTTGGAGAATCTCGCATATAGGTCAACACCCTTGAGAGAGTGGTGGAATACCACCGAAGGGTACGTTAGTACTGAATTATTGAATCACTATAGTTCACGATATCGCCGTGGCACATTAACGAGCTACTACGTCGACCATTACGCTTCTCCAGTCCAGCCTCCAGATCCCACTTTGTAGTATAAGTAAGAGAGACTGATCGCTTCGAAGCAACCAACGAACACACTTGGCTGAGTTCGATAGCGCTCTCGTAAAACGATTCAATCCGAGGCGTTAGACGAGCTTTGATTGGGAGAATGAAAGAGAGAAAGAGAGAGAGAGAGAGAGAGAGAGAGAGAGAGAGAGAGAGAGAGAGAGAAATTCAACGCTCTTCAAATGAGAACACTACCGCCACTGGGGAATTCTTCGCTCATTCATCCAGTTAAACGTACGATTAATGCTTCGTTAATGAGTTTGTATAACTTCCCGGTATTCCAGAAATCTAATTAACTTTTCCCGGAAATTCGGGGTTTCCACTTTTTTCATCTTATAAATGAATCCCACAAAAAGAGCTTAACGTTTTCTTTGGTTTACTGAAGTACGATGAAGTACTTTTAACCTGACATTTGGCCGTAGGTATTACCAAAATTCATTGTACTGAAATCGTTGTTAAAGTATTCGAAATAATGTTATTTCGTTTAAACTTAAAATATTAATTCGACGTGTAATTATTCCTCGTGTTTAGAAATTCAACAGGTACACGAAAAGTTAAGAGCCAAATGTCTTTCCGTTTCCTCGGACAATAACGATCAATTTAGAGAGGAGTAATAAAAATCAATCGGACGAATTAAGTTATCAATTTGCAACGACATCAACTCGAGCAATATTTCTAGTTGATCGAGATAAAAGATACGCGTCGTTTCGTTCCCGAGACGGCTATCGAGATATCGCGTGACTCGTTTCGATGTCAAGATCACGATTTCATAGCGTATACCAGTTAATGTAATGAGAATGTTCCTGTGAGGTCTAAAGTTACGATGTAAAACGAGAGATGTAGGAAAAATATTCGACGATTTTTGCGATCTGTATTTACGCGAGAGAAAATATAACGAAGTCGAACGATCGAAAAAAATCGTGGACAAATATAAACGGAGAGAACGACGGGTTTATCGAAACTATGTGCTGGATGTAGTGATTAAAATTACCGTAACGAAGAAACAAAGCGAAATCGGATTATTTCGATTGCGAAACACATGAGTCACGCTTAATGACCGTCACTTCCGCACTGAATCATCATTAAGATCAAAAAACGATGGGTGCGAGAGAAAGAGTGACTGCCGATTATCGTTCGATTGGAAAAAGTCTGAAATAGTCGAACCGGATCGTCGATAGGACTAACGATTAAAGGAAATTCGAGCTCCCCTATCCCCACAGTTAACTTCCTTTGTTTCCCCTCTTGAAATGGTCGATCAATTACTTTGATTTATTTATGTGTCTATTTCCTAGATATCGTGTGAGATTTATGCGTGAAAAATAACGAGCAAGAGAATCATGATATATCGATAGTTAGAATAATAAAGTAATTTAGATCTATCGTTATATTGTCATATTACATAAGAAATATATGTTTTCATATCTGTTACATATCTGCTATCGATTTACATGCATATATACACATAGGTAGATACACGTTGGTATTTTCTTCTATAATAAAACATAGTGTACGTTTCGTTTGAGGATTATAAATGATTTGCATCGCTACCGTTAATGTTTACTTTTCTTATACTTTGAATATTTCACGATGAAGTATCAACGAAACTACGATTCCAAGGAACAGAGAATAATTACATTTCCTAATTTGCTTTAATTTATTCGCGAGACGATAAAAACGAACTATCCAAATATGGCGATGATGGGAATCCCCTTCTTTTTGTGTCATTGACAGAATAAAACAATGAAGACTGATATTACTCAACCAATATTGGCTTCTAAATATTTCAAATTTTCAAATATTTAAATAATTTTTAGCATATGAATTTCTGCAAAGCAGATTTTGAGAACGATGAAGTTTAAGTGACATTATTAAAGTATAAAGTAAAACTCCATTTGTATTTCTAATAATTACGGAATACTTAATACGCATACAATTAAAATGGAGATTTGACAGGATAACAGAAAAATTAGTTTGATTTATTACACGTACAATCAGTACAGCGTTTTGTTGCGTCAATAAAATTAATTAATTTATATTATTTGTAAATTAAAATTTAATAAGATTCATATCTCGTTAATAGAACATTTTGAAATTATTATTTAATTATTACTTTTAATTATTTTTACTATTTAATTATTAGAATTTACTATTTAATTATTACTATACACCTTACAGGATGAACAACATTTTTGTTACAAAAAAAAGGCAGAAAGAGAAAAGAAAGAAATGGAAAAGGAACGAATTTTCATTTATGCACATTACATATGCGCATAATTGTCAGATTGAACTTCACCAAGTGTTCTAATTAAAAATTTCTTCAAGAACTTGAGAAATTTTGAAGAATTTGTACTAGTTATAAGATAAAATGCGTTAAGCTGTTACGAGCAATCATATAGACGTTACTTACGAAATTGGACGAGGGAGAAAGAGAAAGAGAAAGAGAAAGAGAGAGGAAGAGTGAGAGAGAAAGAGAGAGAGAGAGAGAAAGGGTGAAAGAAAGAAAGAGGAACGGACAGGGCAAAAACGGTTGGTTTAGGATGTTCCCAAAAGGAAGAAAAAGCGAGTTGAACGGGAGAAGAAGATCCGGTCTCTGGTTTTTTGCGTTGGTTGGACGTTTGTTGTTTAAAGCGATATCACCGTACACTGCTAAAAGGGAAACGCATTCTCTCTCGACAATATTGTCTTCGTGTAATTAAACGCAACTTCGTTTCAGCTTACGACGAAAGTGCCGGCTTGCACGGAAGGTGCAACGGAAGAAGAAGAGGGTGCACGGAAAATGCTTTCAGACAATTCTCCTCTACGCCGAGGTATAACTTCTTCGCCTCTGGCGTATTCTCTATTGATTCACGCTGGGGCTAGTTGGAACACGTCCGAAAGTAACGGAGAAGGGCAAGACAGAACGAGCAATAGAAAGGAAGAATTATATGAAGAGGGTAAGGAATACGTAGACTTTTATTTATGGATGCTTACTTCAGCAATTAATTCACCGATCGGATGAGCACGCTTTTATTCGTTATACGTCCCACTTTTAAGCTTATTTCGTTTTCGTTTCTACGTCAAAGAGAGAAATAAAGAGAGAGAGAGAGAGAGAGAGAGAGAGAGAGAGAGGTGGGAGGGGAAGGGAGAGAATTTAAACACATTCTGTTACCCTGCTAAGCGATGCATCGGCCTTGTAAACTTCGAGACAGTTTCTCTCGGTTTTAGATGAAGGAAATTGCACTCTTTTTTGTTTGGTCAACTACTATCCTCGAGTAAACGACTAGTACCGTATGACGTTTAATATTAACTCCTCGGAGTTTACTGTCTCGCGAAGTTAAATGTACGTGTTAGGAGATATCTGCCTTGAGCATATAGACGCTGTTGCGTCCTGTCTACATTTTTGGTAAATAAGAGGAGAAAACTTCTCGAAAGATCTACAAACGTATACTAAAATTGCTTGATCTCTCGACACCTCGTTAAAAGTCCAAGAACAGAAAATGAACGAGTTTGAGCTATGCCGTTTATATATTAATGTTTGACAAGTTTTTGACAAAATTATGACCATTATCATTTATACCAGGGTTCGCCTTAACATTTTGACATGTATAATCTTCCCAAAAACGTATTTTACAAAGATAGTTCGGCGTGACGACGATTTTTCACAACGTATAGAGTCTCCTTAATGTAAAATAAGGCCGGAAGGAACCTTAAAGTACCACCGTCTATTGGAAAGAATTTTTAAAATCGTTCGGGTAGTCATAGGTTCATTTATTTCCACGGTACTACGAACACGAACGTTTTTGGTATCCAAGATTTCGTGCAAACTCGTATCTGCCTCGCGACCGGAAAGAATTTAACCGAAATCGGCTACTTGCATCTTTTT
This sequence comes from Vespula vulgaris, assembly GCF_905475345.1. Lineage (NCBI taxonomy): Eukaryota > Metazoa > Arthropoda > Insecta > Hymenoptera > Vespidae > Vespula > Vespula vulgaris. The sequence goes on along the minus strand of NC_066587.1, from coordinate 3,439,195 downwards.
TTCTTTTTTTTTTCTTCTCTTTCCTTCTTACCGCCCAATCTCCCTCCCATTCTTTCCTTTCCTTTCCTTCCCTTTACTTTACTTTAGCTCGAAGCGTATAGAAAAGCTTTAGCAAAGGGATAATAAAGGATCTGTCAAGAATTTGGCGGCCATTTTTCTTCATTGGCGTACTCTATTTCCTGCCTTAGCGAACGATATCGATGTCTTTGTCTCTCTTTTCTTTTCTCCTACCCTCTCCCCTCTCATTTTCTCTCCTTCTTGGTATTTCTCCGTATCTCCTAGAGTACCCATCTCTTTCTCTCTCTCTCTTTCTATTTTTCTTCTCTTCCGCTCCATTTTCTTTCCGTCTTCTTTGAATTCCGAAGCAACTTTGCGCTATCCGTCCCATTTTCCTACGGCGTTTCCTCTAAAACGAAGGACCTCACACCTTCCTAGTTGCTAACGGTTGGTATGCGGTAAGAAAGTGTTTTTCGTGTGCGTGTGCCTCAGGGAGATCGATCGAGGCGAAGCAGAGGAAAAAGAGAGGGGGAGGAAAGCAGAGGGAGAACCGTAAGCATCTCATTGATCTCGTTTCATTCCTTCGCTTCGTTATTTTGCGGCAGAACGAAGGAATAACTTGGAACGGTTGATATAAGGTTTTCTGTATCATAAATTTTATCGATTATAGCCGCTGGAAATTATACCAGAATATTCAAAGGTAAAAACTGCGACGAATCCATATAAAAATTTCATTTGTAACATTTCGTTAAAATATCAAAATATTTCTTAAGTACGATTTTTGTATCAGAGGAATATGATAAAAAAAAAAGATTCTTCTATCGTAACATATAAATTCTTGAGAAGATCTTGCCAAATCCAGTTTTATTTTTAACAAAATTATATCAATGTTTTACTTAATTAAAAGATCTCAAAAGCTTGCTTGATTTCTTATCAGTCGTATGAATATCTTCTTATAAGCCGTTGAGCCACCTTAATTGCCGCTATGTATCCGCATGTAACATTATGATTAATGAACGTATCCGCTATAGAAACGTTTAGTGAATCTGCTTCGTTTAATTATTCTCTTCTTGTTACTGTAACATGCTTTACGTAAAATGTTATGCATGAAATTCGTCGGTTATTATTATTTGAAATATCATCCTTACCTAAAGCATATATTATTCGTATAGATAATACGAAACGTACTCTTTGTTTAAATTACAAATTTTAATGAAAAGTGTCGAGAATTATTTTACCATAACTCGAAACATACAAAGTCAGAAATTAATTAAAAATATTCAAACGTTAAAAACTTTAATATTTCAAAAGAGAACGAATTTCACACTGAATTTGATAAATAAAAAATATCGTATTAAACAATTCATCGCAGCTTTCTTATTTTATTCATTCGGCATTTCTAAAATTGTCTTTGCTGATTCCACGCTGTGTCTGATATCCCTCTTATTTCGGCTATCTCTTTCTCTTCTCTTCTTTTTGTTCCATGGCCCATTCTATTCTTTCTATTCAGAATAAAACGGTTGAGTTGTGCGGATTTAGACGTAATGCGCGTAAGTTTCACGAAAAAGTTATCATCTTATTCGCCTTCGTTGCTCCACCTACCTAACCAGATTCTCTCTCTCTCTTTCGCTCTCTTACGTGAACGCCGTGTGCGCGCGTGCACCCAACGATGCACGAGCTACTGCTCCTTTTTCGTTCTCGCTATCCGTTGTTTCAGACGAGGTCCCTTCAATGAAAAGCTCCGACCTTTATACTGTTTATCTGCACAGTGCGCCACGTGAATTTCCAAGCCGTATCTGGAGAGACTGAAATAAAGGAAGGTAGAACACAAAAAGGGAAAAAGCATACGTTCGTTCGTTCTTCCTACTCGCTCTCTTTCTCTCTCTCTCTCTCCCTCTCTCTCTCTCTCTCTCTCTCTCTCTATCTATCTCCATCTCTATCTCCCTTTCCTCTCTGTCAATCTAGGACGGAATTCGTTTCGAAAGCGGGTTTTTGCTTCGTTTCGAAAAGCAGATTTCTACCTTTTGCATTTAACCCTTTCTATTTGTATGATTCTCTCTCTCTCTCTTCCTCTCTCTCTCTCTCTCTCTCTCTCTCTCTCTCTCTCTGTTTCTCTTTCATTCTCAATGATTTTAAATATGAAATATTCAGAAATATTAGACCAATGAACACGTCTATATCGTTCGATAAAATCCCTGTTGGTAGAAATACAATGATCATACTTTCCTATTGAACGATAATATTTTGGTGATTGAACAAAATAATGGCAGCAGAAACGCAGATATTTTTCGTTGTCAATAATTTTCTCTTGTTTTTTATTATAGCTATCTTTCATTAGCATTGTTATGTTGCATTCACATTCTATTACTTGAGTTTATCCTATGTCTCGCCATCGAGAAAAATTCTCGTACGAAATCGATTATCGTTATTATCTTTCCAAAAAATTTCTATTAATTCGAAAATAACATGAAAATCTTATAGGGAAACGAATCGTCATGATTCTGTATGAAACGTTGTTATTCGATTTTAATTAAGAAACGACACTTAATCTTCGACAGGAAACAAGACGATTTTTTCATCGATTGGGTGAGCAAAATTTCAGGAAAACGAGCAAGAGAAATTGGAAGGAAAGAGCGCTCGTTAAAGCATCGCACGTTCCGTGCAGCGTATCGCAATAACCGAGGATCTGATAGGTTTAACCTGCGAGGCTCGTAATCGTAGTAAACCGCGAGATTTTTCTTAATACACGTCTAAGAGATGAGACGGTAAGCTCGTTTAACGGACCTGCTTAAAGTCGTTAGGTGATAAAAGAAAGAAAAGGAAGTGGAGTGAGAGACGAGAATGATGAGAAGAAGAAAGAAAGAGAGAAAGAGAGAGAAAGAGAGAGAGAGAGAGAGAGAGAGAGAGAGAGAGAAAGATAGAAAAGAAGGTAGACTTTCGTGGTCCATTCGCCTCGTAGTCGGTTAATGACGATCCGAATTAACCACCGCGTTAATTCTTTTGTCGTTGGACCATAGAAGGAAAAGAGGATGACGATGACAAGAGGAGATGCTACATCTTGTCTGGGGATGAGACGTTAATGCTTGCAGCACCCCTCTTTTTCATACCCTTCTTACACAGTTCGTTTTTCCTTTTTCTATCTCTTACATACACACACACATACATCTGCCATTGCAAGCTATCTTCTTGTTACGTTCTCTCTACTACTACCTTTTACATCGCCCTCAACTTCTGTCTTCTGCTTTTCTTTCTTCTTTCCTTCTCTCCCTCGCTTTCCCCTCTCGTACTCTTCCAGAGGAAGATAGTAGGAGGAAACTTAACACCTCTCATCCACGCGCCTAATGGATTCACGTGGAATTATCCTCGTGGAATACCAAATGAGCGGTAAGGACTGTCGTATAATTTAGGCTCGGGCGTGGATATTAGGTGTACCCATTTAACGTTACGTCCCTAACTCCTTCGAGATGCGTCGAGAGTACGAGGAAGACAAAGGATCTCGGCCTCGTGGAGTCTTACATTCGGAGTTAACTCGACAAATGTGAAGGGAGGAAGGAAGGAAGGAAGGTTAAAGACGGCGGGCAATGGGCCAAAGTCACGGACCCGTTGGGCCTTTCGTTTATTGTCTGTACTTTATGCTCGGCTCAGTTCTGACAGGATTTTCATGGAGGAGAAGGGAGAAAGAGAAAGAGAGAGAGAGAGAGAGAGAGAAATAACTACCTTTTACTTCTCAAATTAACGTGTAACAACCACGGAGAATAATCCGTTTCAACGACCTACGATGTTAAAGCACAAGAGAAATTGCAATGAAATTGCAACTCGGGCCTTCTCGGCTCTTCGTTCGAATAATTTGACCTTCGGTCGAAATTCGACATACATAGATAACTCGGATCGATCCGAATAATTCCGGAATAAGTATTTCTTTTCTCGTTGAAGTTTCGACGCGTTATTTGTTGAGGCTAAAGTTTTCCAGTTAATTGTGAATATTTTGAGAAACGATAAGAGAAACGAAAAGAATTCAATGTTATCCAAGTCACTCAACTTTGTCATACCATTATTAGACTCTTAAATTTTAGAAACGTTAATTTTTTTTACTTTAGTTAGAAATATGATAGTAAAGGATTGATTTTTATTAAAATAATTTTTAAATGATCAAATAATCAACAACTTTTCGAATGAGACGACTGTAAGATCCCGTAATTATTGATCCGAAATAGTCGAAGCGAGAAGGCATGAAAAAGCCTGCGATATGGAACAAAAGGGCTGTTAGAAAGCAAGAGGGTAGCCATGAGAGAAAGAAAGGAAGAGAACAACAAAGAGACTTAGACGAAAAATGTGGACGAAAAGAAAATACGGCGACGAATTCTCTGAAGGAGAAGAAAGGTGCAGAGAAAAGCCTTAGATTAGGGTAGGTATATTGAGAAAATCGAAAAAGAACTTTCGTGAAATTTCTGAAAATGGCTTCTATGCTGAGATTTTTTCAAAAGCTATAGATAATCCGGAAATCGAGAAACGATTTTGTTCGGTTATTGGAACTTCACGATGAGTTGTTGTCAGATTTATATCACAATACGGAACGTCGCACGTCAATGCGGTTTTAGTTTTGTAATTTTAACTACGATTACGAGTCGTAATCTCCTGGTTTTTTCATCTTCTACATCAAAATAATTTCTTATTTACAAGTTATATCTATTGAACTTTCACTATAATTTCAACAAAATCAGAAATTATATTCTGATTTGATATATCATGTTACTTTACGAATAATATCATGGTATATGAATTTTTAATTACGATATATCAATCTTTTATTATAATATGTAATATTTTTTCAATATTATAATATGTATTAATTTTTCAAGAAAGATTATTGACTTTTAAAGTTCTTTATTAAGAAATCGATATAACTTAATTGTCTCGTTCAACTAATTGAATTTATTACGCGAAATCGTCTCGTGTCAGCATTATTCCGACAGTCAGTGACCTCTTACGAGGGAGGGGGAAGGAGGGAGGGGAGAAGCGATGTCGCGCTTACCTCGAAGAAAATCTATCTTCCTCGAAGTGATGGAAACCCTTCTAGTAGATCGCTCGAAAGCCGGACGGAGAGTATCGCGGATGGCTTGGTGGATCGGTTAATTTACGTCCCATCAGTATCACGACATTACCACGGCGTGGGATATCCGTTGATGGCAATGCTAAATGTAATTAACGACTGACCTCATATATGCGGATAACCCTCAGGCTTGTCGTCGTAGTCGTCGTAATCGTAGTCGTCTCGCTCAGTGACTACCGTTCAAATTCAAGGTTAACACTTTGGCAATCATGATAAATTCGACGAGCCACAGAAAATCAAATAATCCAAATTAATTTAATTGCGCTATCATCCCTTTTTATTTATTACAAGTCCTTTATTTGATAACGTAAATGTAACTGACTATACGATCGTTTAACATAACAAGATTTGTGACAAATAATGATAGATCGAAAGAATATCAGATAGGTACCATATTGTGTTGCTCTTGGGTTTCGCAAAAAAATGATCCCTACCTACTAACGCAGTACCGACGTATGAATCTAATACCTGACGATATAAATCAGGCACGTCCAAGCGTGGTGGCTGTGCAAGCACTTTCATGCGTCATACTATTATGCGACAAGAATGTCATTAGTCAAAGATAAATCTAGCACATTCTGTCTCAACTATCGTCTTCCATCACTGCAAAGGATCCAAACCCTATTGCCATAAGTTAAAAGAAGAATAATACAAATTTAACTCCGAAAAGAAAATAGACTTCTCTTTTCTGTTATCTAACCTGGCCCTCATCCAAAAGAGACTTTCTGGATATAAACGATATAAATCGAGCACGAAGTCTAAACGAGATCCTGTACTTACGTATCCTACTGTCTTCGTTCAAAGGAACCGATTAACTTTAAACTCCATCATCGTTTTACGTTCACCTTGTCACAATGCGAATCTCGCGGCACCGATTAGTCCTAATATTTTCTTCTTTTCTCCTTGACGTTCGTCTGGGTTCAGTCATTTTTATATATCTAGTCACGACGCATGCTATCTGTTTTATATAACATTTCCTTCCGAAAGAAAAATATTTTTCACCATAAATGTCATATATAAACTGATTCCAATATTTCAAAAAATAGAAAACTGATTCCGAGACAGTTTCTAAACAATCGAAGAATTTTCAATTTTTCGAAAAAACTTTATAATCGAGAAAAGAGAACTTTGTGTTTAGAGGTAAGATAGCAAAATGATCTATGTGTATTGTTATTTGCAGTAATGTAACTAGCGCTTATTCCGTCGAGTATCAATTATAATCAATGACATCGGTTAACCATTGATCACTATCATGACATATAATTTATATCTTCGTGGTATTTAATCGTTTGTCATAATGTATATTACAGAACATACTGTTGGAATATTATTTACTTCGACAAACATTATCTTTTGTTATTCGACACAATGAGATAGAAAGATGAAATATTATTAATGATCCAATGAAAAACTCAATAAATGTGTACATATATATATTTGCAGGACTAATTCGTAGAACTAATTTTTAACAAATTATTTATAACAATTTGTTCAATCTTTAGAATTTTTGTTATAAAAAATTGTTTATAAAATTATTAATATGGTTTTTATTTCAAGTCTTTACGATTTTCAATTTCTAAAGTATTCTGATTTAAATAAAAAGTGTTTTGTAAACGTTGAGCCACTTGATCTACTACGTTGATCTGATAATTTTACTACAAAGAGGCATTGACACAGTGACCTATATAAACTTCCAGCCTTTACGCCAGTTTTATTATGTAAACAGTGAAAAGTGAAAAGTATTTATTTACTGCTTTTATATGCAGTTAATATTCACACTACTTGTTTTTCAGATAATGAATGACGAATTTCGAAACGATGTATATTCCGAACGGAAGGTCTAGAGACTTCGAACAAAAACTTATATATTTCGATACTATCGATATAAGAGCGATTTTATTAATATTATACAAATACGTATATATTTCAATAACGCACAGTTACGTAAGTACCTATTTCAATGTACAAAATCGATTTTCAGAAATGTATTCTTTTTTTTTCATTATCTTATCCTTATAGATATTGTATAATCTTCGAATGTATTTATAATTAAATATTCAAATATAAATTTTCAAATAATACACAAATATAACATCAATGTTTATTAGAATATTGTATTGACCGCACGAATGAGGTGGTTTGGTGGTTACGCCGGAGGCTATAATTGCGTTTCCATTCGTATGAACGTAAATCAATGTATTTCACATATACGTACATCGATTTGTCATCAATTTTTTATAATTTGTTCTTTTTTTGTTGGTGGTCCGTAATAGTACTTCTCTGTATTATTAAACTTTGTACATATACTGTACACGAATATTTATTGCTTTCTATCGCTACCCGAACATAGAGATGCATGCCTCCGATTAAACAAATATGTATTTCGCGTACAGCAACGAGAAATTTAATCAGGACGGCATTGCTCCGATAATTGAAAAATCGCGTTTGCTTGTTTTACAAATCTCTGCGCATGTTCGAATACCTGTATAGAATGACTCGTAAAAATAAAGACACGAAAAGCTCTTTCGGTTTTATGATCGTTTAAGAATCGTTACGATATATCCCTGACATAAATTTTATGCAACATGTTGATCGTAGGAAATAAAAATACTACGAGGCGTTTCACTTTTGCTTCGTTAATAAAAGGAAAAATATTTTGGGCTATTCATGGAAATCGGGAAATGATTATTTGTCATTTTTAATAACGGACATTAATTTTTTAGCTCTTTCTAACGATCCTAGATATATCGACGGGAATATAAAAACCAAAATTTTAATGAGATTTTATAAGCAGGCTATATACTCGCTGCAACTCTTCGAATTACGAAACATTTTGATAATCAGCCATCTAACGAGTTTACTTTATCTCTCGACAAGACAAAGCGCGAGAATACGAGGATAGGAAGATACGATGGCGCATCGTCCATCATTGTCCAAGCGTACCAGTATCTTTATCACTGATCGAGTTTCCAATAACTTTTAACGAAACAACAGGAAGATGTTCGCTCGACGCAATTATTTCTACGGTAGTTAACTTTGATTAACTTCGTATAGGTAAAAGCAAGAGGGGTCATGCAGATATAGAATTTCAATAAAAATTTGTTCGTTCGTTCGTTCGTTCGCAACGACAGAATAGAGGAGAAGAGTAACTGCCCGATGCCAATAGATCAATCGAAGCTTGCGTTTAGTTCTATAGTAGTATCTCTCTTGCGAGAGTTGCGAGCATGCTAATTAATTTTACTCGTGACTGCTGCTATCTCATGACGCGAGAAGCAACGTTCGGTGGTCCTTTGAATCAGTCCGAGGCAACGTCATCGTCCAAAATCACGGTCGAGCGGAGAGGCAGTAATGTTTCGATCGGTGGGAATGCGTATGTCGCAATGCAACGAGGGGAGGGGGGAGAGAAAGAGAAAGAGAGACATAGATACACAAAGAGAGGCAAAGAGAGAGATAGAAAGAGAAAGGGATATGTGGCAGTAGGCATATTTGTATTTCTCGCTTGCGCAAATTTTGCAGTGGTACGAGGCCTAGCCGAACTGACCATACGTATATACATGGATTTACACAGAAAAAGAAACGAATACGCGTGTGCGTATACTGTTGCGCTATTTGCTTCGAAGCGTCCAGTACAACGGCTATCCCAAGAGCTCTACACTCCACGTTATTACCTCGGGTGCCTCGTCGTTCCCATTAATTCTCTCTATTCAACATCGCATTCCTGTTCTGCGTTACGTGTACCAGGGAGGATGCGCAGAACGATGACGCTTCGACGATGATGACAACGACGACGGTGTTGGCGGCGACGACGACGACGATGACGACCACGACAACGACGACTACGATGACAACGACGACTAGGACTGCTTTTAGAATTGCATTCGCGATCATAGAACCACGGATATATCCGGGACTCTGACGGAACGTAACAAAAGAATCTCCTCTTTTCCCTCTCATCCTCTTCCTCTTTTTCTCTTTCTTTCTCTCTCTCTCTCTCTCTCTCTCTCTCTCTTCTTTCTCTTTCTCCCTTCTCCCAACCTTTCGCCGACGCCACTCATTCGAATGGATTCGTTTGCTGGCAGTCTCGATCGAGAATTACCGTTCTACCTTGAGTGTGAATATATCCTCTTCTCTCTGTAATCCCTTCGTGTTTTAAATCCTTTTTCCATGACGTATGAAGCGGGAAAAACGCTCACGTTTTATACTGAAAAATGACGATTCTCTGCACTCTTCAAGATATCAGAAAGAAGGTGCAAAAAAGAGAAATAAAGATATATATGTATATATACAGGGAGAGAGAGAGAGAGAGAGAGAGAGAGAGAGATTCATATTTAAAAATAGACTTCTTCGATTTAGAGGTCTTTTTAATTTTAATCCCTATTGTACAGACATTATTACGATGAATATTTTGATATCGAAAAATGAGTATATATATCGATATAACGATGAACTTTCGAGTGAACAACGAGCAAAATCGCCCGTCCAAATGTCCATTCTCTCCTTCTGCTATTTCGGCAAAGGTCATCGTGAAATATTTGATCTGTCGGTAATTTTGCTTGATCGGGGAAAACAAAAATAGAGCTTCACCGTAGTGTTCTGCACTGTCTTTTTCTCTACAAAGCTCTCAGTCGTGTCAATTATCATGCGATCGGCTATGTCGATCTTGACATGAATACCTGCAACGTCGATATGAGATTGCCACCCGTTAAGCTCTGAATCATGGAAAATGGAACGTCGACACTCGCAAAATTGACGCGTCCATTTATTGTTTTGCGAACACATTCTCCTTTCCTTTTTCTCTATTTATATATATATATAACATACATATACATGAGAGAAATATACATATATTCTATTTCTCTTTTCCTCTCGCATTTTAAATCGATTTTAACACGTCGAATACAACCGTAATAATTTCGTAATTTTTATAATAAAAATTGTGTTTCGATTAAATGTATGCCCAATGCATAAAACCGAGACACGAGACTGAACTTTCGGCATTACTCACCATTAGAGCTTTTGCGTGGGATAAGAATGATATACTCCGACGGGCACGCACACTTTCATTATCCACTTGTAGTTCCGGACTTGCCACGACCGAAAGTTGGGACTACGCTTATGCGTGTGTAACTTCTGAAATTATACACACGGGTTTCATCAGTTATGTTTTTAAAATGTGGGAGTAAGAGGTCGCCTTAATGCGTCGCGGAAAGAAATCGCAAACAATGGTAATTTTAGATAAGGAAAAACAACAACACGAAAAAGTGCAAAACGAACAAAAAAATAATGAAATACAAGGTCGCTCAGAAAAACGTGTTCGGAGTTGCGTTTGAACGAGGTATAGGATTTCATAGTTATTTTTTCTTTCTCGTCTCTTTTTTGTCTTGTTTTTTTCTCTCATTTTTTTTCTCTCTCTTTTTTTTTTTTTATCGGACGTGTAATAGTTCTCGTGAGTTTGATCATGTAACGAGATCTCTCCGTTTCGTTTCCGAATTCCAAAGCACGTGAACGCGACACACGAGAGAGTCTCGTCTCTGGAACAGTATAAACGGGAAAGTACCAAGCCTTGTGACTAGAGAGGAAGAGAGATACGAAGGGAGAGAGTGTGTGTGAGAGAGAAAGAGAGAGGGAGAGAGAAAAGTGGACCATTGTCATCCATCTTGCGAACGCGAATATGAGTATCAACAGTGGCTCGTTGTTGTTTCCAAGCGCAGGCATTTTAAATAATTAATTGGTCAGTAAAATGGAACTCAGCGGATATGAATTCGGAGCCATTCGTTAATTTCATGGTTCATTTGCTACGCTCTTTCCGCTTGGCTCTCTCTCTCTATCTCTCTCTCATTCTGACACGCGTGCGAGCTCGCCCGCTATTCGCGATATTCATCTCTAACCTACTTCGTCCATCTCTCTTTTTTTCATTACACGATACTCGGCATGTATGAATGTGTCGACCTATCGGCCGAACGTAATTCTTCTTGTGCGCGGTCGGCGGCCGCAATTGCGGGCGATCATCGCAACTCGTACGTATTTTCTCTGCCACTTCTGCCCGAACCCCTGTCATTTTTTTCACCCTTCCCTCTTTCCAGCCTCGACAAACGTCGCAGACCGGTTATAAAAAAATGTTTTGTTAATACGTGAGACCATGCGAGCAGTCTGATTAAAAATAGGTCGTTAGTGTAGTCAGATTGATTTAATCTTGAAAATAATTCGTACGTAAGCAAAGTTCGATAAAGATGAAATAAAAAAATAAGCAAATATTTTTAGGATGAATTATCTTATGAGAAGAAATTTTTAAATATAAATAGAAATGATTAAAGAATAGAATCAAATTTTCTACGTAGATCTAATTATTTTAAACAGGATCGTTAATCTATAATAAAATAGGAAGAGGTAATAAAAAATGAAAATTCTCGTATAACTTCATTACTGCTCAGTCTATGTATTGACTCGTACTACTTACGTTATCCGAAGGAAACTATGTACATACATCTACGAACTATGTTCCTTAATTAGAAACTTCTCCGTGCCCTTATCCGACCCGTTAATACTCTTCATACGAATTTACAAATTCTCTTCCAATATTCGCCGATCGTTATAACTATATTTCGTTAAAAAATAAAGCAAAACTTTTTGGTACACGGTTTGGTACAAACTTTAAAAGTCCAGTTTAGCTTAATTAAAACTCCCACGATGAGATCGCTTGCACGCAATATCTTTCAAATATGAGTAAAAAAGATTGCAAGTGCAATCATCATACATTCCAAGTACCCTCATTCACCCGATGAAACAAATATACTCTCAATATAGATCTTTTTTTCTTTCCATTTATATTAACGTAACACGTTATTGTGGCATTAGTTGCGGACTAGAGCGTATGTAGAGAATAACTTTCGAGAGTAGAAACGACGAGGTACTACAGAAATTCGAAGTCTTTCGCCAATTATGGCGATACCAGATCATAGTGGCAACGGGCAGGTTAATTGGGTTACATGTTGAGGATTTGCGTCCAATAAGCTCCTTGCACCTCGATATACATGAATACGTACACGAATATTCCACACGCGTTTGCATAGACTCATCATGTTGGAATTTCGGTATGATTCTCACTTTTACAATGTAATTTGCCACGAAAATCGTTGAACTATTCTCTCTCTCTCTCTCTTTTTCTCTCTTGCTCGTTCCGTCACTCGTAAGCTAAAAATTGCTAACCAATGTATACTATTAGGTTGTATGTCAATAATAGGTCTACTGTTTCATGCAGTTTTTTAACGACGATAGAAAAAAGCAAGAAGAAGACGAAGAAGAAGCAAAAGGAAGTGGAATAAGTCACGCTAACCTCAGACTATCTCAGCAGTTTTATTCAAATGCATGTTGAACGAAGCCGTCTCTCCTTTCGCATTCGTGTGACCTCCTTGTAAAAAACATCTACGTGTCATCATCAACTCCCTTTTTTTATCCACGACCTAAGCAACGAGGAATATGCGACAGCGCCTTTCACTTTTAAATACTTCCGCTAGAGATATTTTATAAGCATATTTTTCGAATTTTTTTTTTATGTTCGAAACCACACGAAATACTTTCGAAGATGTCATAATTTTTCAAAATACTCCTGGTAAAAGTTGAAAAATCATTAAAGATCATTAATGAGTATATTTCGTCTTGTTTTATATAGGATTTGACTGTATTTTCAAAATATCCACTTTTCAGAACGATTTCTATTAATCTATTTCATTGTATTCTTTAGAAAACAATATTCCGATATAAAAGGAGGATTAAAAAAAGCTAAAAAGATAAAACGAATATGAAAATATGGCGTCAATCATTTGTAAATTGTAATTGAAACATTGTTTTACTTTACGATTTATGACTGCGGGAAAGATACGTGTGTTCACTGTACGAATATGAAAGAATAAAAAAGAAGAGGACGAAAGTTTGTATTGTCTAGCCGTAACACGTTTTTATCATTTAGTTTGGTTCGTTCAATGTGAAATTCACGGTACGATTTGGTTTTCCCGAGTCGATTCTTTTCTCCTTTATACTCTGATGAAAGCGTCGATTTGGCTCCCAGTGCGATTTTTAACGGCACTCTCATTCAATGCAGGACGTCACGAAAAAAATATAAAAAAAGACAAGAGAGAGAAGAAGAAGAAGCAAAAAAAAAAAACGATAAAAAGAAAAAATAAATAAAAAAAAGTGATTTCTTTCGTTCCATTCCAGAGAGTAAATATCGCTCTTTTTGAAATACACAAATCATTTCGTTCGAGACGAATCATTGCATACGACGTGTTTATAAAGACGACGCAGTCTTGCGAGAACTTGTGATAAATATTTTTCCTTATCATTTTTATTTCTTTTTAAACAACATCAAATCGCGATTTAATGAAGAAAAACGTAGAATCGAGGGCATATACCAAAGCAAGAATAATTTTCAATAAATAATTATATCAATATAATTATAATTATATTTACTTTTGTTCATTAAAATATTAATCCGTAAATAACGATAAAAAGAAAATTCTTCATCGCGATAAATAACACTTCTCGTCCAGTTATATTTTGTCCATTCCAATAAAGTTTTACAAACGTTTATTATCTATTTTAGGAAACGAATGAAACGTGTTTATCGTCATTTGAATCTCCAGCGAATATCATGAAATAGAGATTTGTAATTAATACACATCATTGGAAATAATATAAAAAGAAATATTTCAATAAAAACCATGTAATTTTTCCTAATAAAAAAGATCAAAAGGCAAGGCGAGGCACATTGAACGAATACGTTGGCGAGAATTGCTTTTATACGCAATACCCATGGATAACCGTAGCAACATGTTCCGTTGAAAAAACGAATAAAACGTACAAAGGCAATAACATCGTTGAATTCTCTTTTTTACGGTCAAAAAACTAACAGAATGTGAAGTAGTTCGACGAGCACTTGTAGAAAAAGCAATCGATTCCTTCTTTCTTTTGTTGTGAAAATAGCAACAATGAGACAGAAATGATAAATTGATAAAAAGAAAAAAATAATAAGTGATCTTTCATTTTCTTTTCTTTCGAAAAAAGAACATAAAATTTTATTGCGAACTAGCTACATATCTTATCGAATGCGTTGCATCATTTATTTCTCTCTCTCTCTCTCTCTTTCTCTCTCTCCTTAATAACTCTACATCATTTAACAAATCAGAACCAAAATGTCAACTTCGGGAACTCGTTAGGTATAATAGAATTTAAATGTTGGTAGTCGTGTCGTGATAGCTATTTCGTAAAGACATTAAATAACTATCAGAAAATCGAGGACCTTCGGGGTAATAAAATTTGTAATGTACAAATTACCTCATTTCCTTTTTATCACTTTTTAATCTAGAGTGATAGCGAATAAAAAATAAAATTAAAAATAAAAAGAAGAAAAAAAATAGAAAAAAGATAGAAAAAAAAAGAAAAAAAATTCGATGCCGTTCATGTCGAAAATAATCGAGCTCTTGATAGGACACGACTAATAGCACAAGAGTCTCGTATAATCTATTTCACTTGCTAACCGTGAAAGCGAGGAGCTATCTACGCGAAAGCAGCGTTCGTTAGTATGGAGATAATCGTTTTTGTAGTCCGACTCCGTGATTTAAACCACGTGCATCGCATGTTCCTCGTTAGCAAACGTTTCCTAAAGAAAAATCTACAAAAAAATTCTTTTCCTCTTTCAACAAATTCTTATAAAAATTCTTAACCTGGATATATAAAAATGTATCAGACATTTTTCTGTTATTAGATACCTAGACGAATTAAACAATAACTCGAATCTAAATATGATTCAGTTTCAGTTATTTCAACGATTTGAACGTTCCCTTGCAAATTCGTCGGGAATTAACAGACTAAAAAGCACCCACCTATTTGACGTTTTGAGCATCCTTTTTCATGGACACAATTCACCTCTTTCGATTTTTTTTTTATCTATATACCTATAGGGATAGAGTACAAAGGGGAAAGAGAGAGAGAGAGAGACAGACAGAGAGAGAAGGGGGAGTCGATTCCGCATAAAACGCAAACTACGTGACATGAATAATTCTATTCGTGTTATGCGGCGTCGCAGCCAGCCGCAAATCCGTATGCGTTCAATCTGAGGCGTTCCATGGGCTTCAACCTCTTTCCCCTTCCTCTTTCTCTTGCTATCTCTCCCCTACTTATTACATCAAAAGATCAATTAAACCGAACGCTTTAAAATCTGACACGGATGTAGGGATGAAGAAAGATACTCGGTATCTGTCGCTTACTCAGTAACGAACGAACTATTATTCATCCCTGCGAAGTTTCGATCCGTTATATGTATCCAGCTTCTATTTACACTTCTCCTACTCTTTCAAATATTTCTGCATCCTGATATTCTGTGAATGAAAATTTCTGCTACTTTCGTGTTTTCAATCAGTACGAAAATGTCGATTGAAGGATACGGTACAATATTGTTGTTAATCGTTATATCAAAAGTAACGAGCTTATCGTTTAGCTATCTACCAAACAATAAACGTGAAGGAGAACTAATATTCGAGAACGAAATTTATCACTTTTGCCTTTCATTTCGTAAAGCGACTCGTAAGTGTTCATATAACGCGCAATATTCTAAAGTACTCTCGTATAATCTTTCTCGAAAGAAACGCTCGGTCGTCGACTGCTCATTATTACCTCGTTTTAATTCCCATCGAGTTTCTAAATGAGAGAAATCGAAGGGAAAAGGAAACGTGGCTAAAGCCGTCGCTTTCTGTCCACGATTCGACAATAAATGCTCTATAATCTGTCGATGGAAAACAGTCCGCATTTCATTTCGATAACGCGAATGAGCATTTCAGTTAACAGCGCACAATCTATTTAATTAATCACTTTAATTAAAATTGTTAGTAATTAAATATTTTCTCGAACGTCATCTCACTGACAAGGCTTTAATCAAAATAGAAATATATGCGCTCGGTTCTGGCGTTTTAATTACGCAAAATATGAACGCGCGCACACGCTACTGGCGAACGAATTTTTCTTAGATAGAGAAAAATGTATTAGTCCCTTTCGTTCTATCTCTATTTGTGTCTTCTTTCTACGACTTTCTCTCTTTCGAAGAAACGAGAACGAATGAAAGAAGTAAGTATACATACTTTCTCGTTCTAATTAACCGACACCTCACGCGTGTCTTATTAAACACGTAGCGTTCGTGGAACGAGAGAAAAGAGAACGGTAACAACGATAGCAAGTGACAACACCTATTACAAGTTTCCCAATTACTTCAAAGCTCTGGAAGCGACATCCTTTCGGGAAATAATTCGTGTTTCTCGTGCATTCCTGTTACGATTTCTATCGTTTGTTTCGGTCTTCCATTTTCCTCTTTTCTTATTCCTTCGCAAACAATCGCCACGACGCGACTGATGTAATCACGACCTTAATGACTTTGCTATCTAACCATACCGTAATTTGTAAAACTTTTCTTTTTTACAAAATAAAATATTTCCTCTTCCGAGCTGAGCGCGAAGTCGATTTGTGGAAAGAACAAAACCGTATTAAGTATTATTTCCATCAACTATTATCAATCTGTGAGATTAATATCGACGATAAAAAATATATTGGTATAGATATAACGAAGGGATTAAAAGGAATTTGAGATTAAGAGAAAAAGACAAAAATAGGAATAAGAAAAATGAGAGGAAATTGAAACATCTTCTCTTTGTCTTTGTCTTTGTCTTTTCATTTTTTTTTCATTCATTTTTCAACATATGCAAGAATACGTAATATGTTAATCGTATGGCCATCGCCTACATATATGCGCAACCACGAACGAATTTCATGGATAGAGAATATTGCGTGTCATACGAACAGTTTCATCGTGCTTCTGGTGCGAATACATAGGTTTGGAATACCTTCGTGGCTAATATCCCTTCGCACGAGTACACCACAGGCAGCCACATGTATGTACGTATCTATATAGGTATCTATGAACCTTAGAACAAGAGAGAGGAAGTAGGAGGGCAATAAGAGAGCGTGGGAGAAAGGATAAGGGTTGAGAAGAGTAAGCGAAATACATAGAAAGCCAGAACTACACACGTTTATCTATACTGAAACCATTTTCATTCCTCTACAGCTCTTCTCTACGTATAACTCTCCTTACTACTCGATTGAGTATGCAGTATGCGAAGTCGGAAAAGGCATAGAAACGCTTTTGCATCCTGTATCCTCGCGCGGCTAATTCTGAGAATCCTGTAATCTTCGGACTCTCAAGTATTCATGAATACGTATATAAATGCGACCGTGTGGATGCCTTGTTGTGCATATATGACGAGAGATAAACGAAATCCGAGATCAAAGGGATAATCTGGGAGGCACAAGGGCGTTATTATTAATAATATATCTCTACGTTCTGCTTCTTTAATTGCGTTCTCTACAATAGATTAGAATATATTTTCTATACGGATAAATTTTTATTTTCAATTCATTCATTAAATGATTTTAAGTCTTTTTTTTCTAACTTATATACTCGATTAACTAAATGTTTCTATGTTAAATTTCGATTTTCTTTATTTTCGTTGTCGCCAAACAGTAATATTTTCTGTATGGTGTGACAGGTTACGTGAGAAGAGCGTATACGCTTACCTTATCATTCTACTTTTTCGCGGATAAGCCTGCCACGTTCTTTCTCTTCTTTACAGTCTCTCCTTCTACTCGTGTCACCTACTTTGTATACACGTTGGAAAAGTTCCTAGACAATGCCAAAAGAGAACGAAAATACCAGAACCAGAATATGATTTCTATCGTTGTTTTCCTTAATTTATTTTATCCTTTAAAATTATTAAAGCACAACGAATTATCTCCATAAATAACTGTTTCCGTTTTAAGCACTATTTTATTCTCTCTTGTGTGTTATTTTTTTGAATGAATGCATGACCTCGTAAATGGTTGTAATTCCGAATATCATATAAGTTTTTAGAATAACTTTGATATGACAATTTTATAGATACTAATTCGATAATCGTTCAGACGGAAAATGGATATTTCGTGAATCAAATATAGATTACAGGACAAATATGATGGTAGAGTTCATAAGTTTGTCAAAATAATATAAAAATATCATCTCAAAATCAAATAGAACGCATGAAGTAATATTCCTTTTAATTTTTCATTTCATTCATCTTATTCCATTCTCGATACTAAAATGGATATTTATTTTTAGATCGTTTCCATTATATTCTCGAAGAACTCAAAAAAACTGCATTACTCCGTTCTTCTATTTTATCCGATAATACATCCTGTATAGTTCAAATAGTACGACCAGATAATACAAACATGTCACCTTCATGAGCGAATAATGTACATAAAAGGATCGGACAATTGTTAATAGCTTAATGATACCGAATCGACTTGATTTTCACGAATTCGGATTTGGATTGTGGTTGTACCGTAAAGTAAATCGTAAATCGAACTAAGCTTTAACCAAATATCATTTATGGGATGGATCAAAGTTAAATCTAAATTAACTCTTTCGAGTAGAGTTTGTGATTAATTACTTAATAAATTACATTCGCTCTTAACTGAAATCATTGAAAGTAATTAAATAATAAATTAAGCCAATCAAGGTAAATGGTCGTATGAATGAACGCAAGAAATTACGTATGAATTTACGCAAGAAATTATACGAGTAAGCAACGTGACAATTGAAATATTAAATTCTCTACTCGATTTTATATCAAATAAATGGTAATTACAAGGATATCTTGAGTTTCGTGTCGTGAGCAATTTGAATAAACTTTTACGGTCTCGAAACTTTCTTCGTGTAAAATACTTGTGAGTTCGGCCAAGTTAGAACGATAAAGGAAGTTCCTACTACTTCATGTATAGCCGATTTCTACGTCTCTTGATTGTAGTTCATAAACTAGGCGTTCGTTATAAAAATTCCTTTCTGAAGTAATTCATGTAAGTACTAGTAGATACCTATATGTATCTTTGTGATATAATTTATATCATACCTTTGTAAGTATAATATTTATATTATTATTTTTACGAATATATCGTGTTTACAAACGATCACTGTGTCTCTTTCTCTCTCTCTCTCTCTCTCTCTCTCTCTCTCTCCCTCTCTCCCAAATATATAATGTGTATGTATATGTGTAATACGAACATTATATATACATTTTCTTTTAAAATAATCTAAACTATCGATAAGGATAAATACTTCTTCAATAACAAATACGTAAAAAATAAACTTGCGTATCAAATAACTCTTGCTCGGTTCTCCTCTTATTTCACTTAAGACATAGGTACGGTTATTAAGAGGTGCAGATCAAGAAGCAAATCCGTTCCATGGTTATCGTTTCAAAGCACGATCTCGATTGCTTTCTTCCCGTCGTAGGTTCGTTCGTTGGAAAGCAAACTGATTTCGAAACATAATAGTGTCCTAATTCCGCTTATAGCCGGTTCGCATTTCAACGAATCCGCAAACCTAATTCGTGCGCATTACTTTTACGACTCGTAATCTGAGAGCATGCCGGTAATCCTGTAATGAGAATATTCACGATCGTTTCGACAGACCTTTCCTTATATTCTTTATTTACATTAGACAATCTTTGTTTCAATTTCCTCAGAGAATTCCTTTGTTATTACGACGAGTTCGAATTAATTTACTTCGTCATCATTATCGCATCTTCCCTCACTCCCTTTCTACCGAACTGTTTTCCTTCCTTCTACTTTTGCAACGTCAACGACGATTGCAATCATTAACTGCACCTGCCTTAATTCATTTGACCTTTATTAAAGATCTTTTTCTTTGCCATTTACCTTATGTGTACGAATTATTTTTGTCCACAGAAAATCTTATTCTTCATTGCGATCAATTCTTATTTCATATTTCGCAAAAGTTAGTTGCCATTGCCGATATCTCGTGATTCGCAAAAATGAGATACAAATTTTATTTTTTCGGTAAAAATAACTTTCCGTTGAAAACTTTTCGTAGACGAGCAATTGAAAATCGATAGCTTCTCGAGTAAGCTCGAAGGCAACGAGACCCAACCTTGTGAGAGTGACCTTTTGAAATCGCATCGGTCGCATTCCGCCCGAGGGAAATCGAAGGATATAAACGACTCCTCCGAAGATGACGGTGGAAGAAAAATTATTATGAGAGAGAAGCGAGTATTCCGTTATGTTAAGCTTTATTGTTACGGCCAACGAGAGATCGTTAACTTTATATAATGACACAATTGATAAGAAATGTGTTCTGTATATGTATAGACAAGAATTGCCGAAGTTCTTGAACGGAAAAGATTTACTATCTATTCCAAACGATAGTAATTCGTTCGAGCGAGAAAAGTTGTGTGATGGTTGCTATATGATGCACGACTGAATGTGACGTGATGGGTGAAGAATAGAGAGGCACATATTTTCCATGTCGCCTATTCGTACGAAACTAGTGAATCGAAATTTATTTGGTTAAATAAAAAATGTGTTCGTACGGAACGAATTCAACGAGCCTATAGATTTTTTATAAAGAACAATCGGACCATTTCTTTTGTGACTTTATGAAGTTCGAAAAGCGAATCATGCGAACCGATTACACGTCCAATTAGGTTACACATTTAAATAAATAAAACAAAAGAAAAAAAAGAAAAAAGTAAAACAGGAAGAAAAGAATAAAAAGACAAGAAAGAAAGAAGTATTCAATATTAGTTTCAGAACAAAATGCAGGTACATGCAATGACGATACGCAACCTCAATTCAAAAAAACATACGCATCAGTTGGGTGCACGTATATATCTCGTAAAAGTCCACACTTTGTTTATCCCCGTTCTCTCCTTCTCTCTCTCTCTCTCTCTCTCTCTCTCTCTCTCTCTCTCTCTCGCTTGTACACGTGCACTACTGAGAACATAACGAAAAGTTTGGAGCGGTACATATCGTGTGATCCGGTTTTATCAATAGGTACTATATACCTACAGAGAAACCACGTTCGAAATCGATACTCGAGCAGTTTCATATACGCTTCGATACACTTCGTTGCATTTCACGATGCGCACAGCCTCATACACGCTCTTCTTCCGCTCTCTCTCTCTCTCTCTCTCTCTCTCTTTCTCTCTTTGTCTCTCTCTTTCTCTTTCTCTTTCTCTCTTTTCCTCTTCTCTTTGCGGATCTCTCGCGTTAGTCCTGGCAACGATCGGCAATACCCCTTATATCGAGTCGACACATTTGTCTCTCTCCGTCTCCGACCTTTCTTCCATCTTTTTTCCAACTCTTCTGCTTCTTCCAACGCTACTTCTATTTCTACGCCGCGGCGGTCTGATTTATGCCGGCGACGATCTACCCAAGATAACGTTTCACGTGCTATTGGAAAATTTTAAATTATGACCCCGCCGAACGATATGAATAATGCTACGGTCTTTCTTCCCTCTTACGATTTGCGAATCTTTAATAAGAAGAAAAATAAAACAGATCTACCTTCTCATCTAATTACCCGAGAGATTAATTTCATCACGCATCGTCGCCAAGTAGACCCTTTGGAATTGAAAAAAATAAATGAACAGATTACGTGATGATCGATATTGCGTGAGATGTCGGAACGTTTATTCTTTCGCAAAATCATTAAGTTCTTCGTCGTTCGTACGAGCTCGTGAAATTTTATATTATTTGATATAACTCTAAATCGATCATTAATTATATTAATTCAGAAATAAAACAATTTCGTTCTCGTTAATTCATTTTAATTAAGCCGAATTGACATCGTCGTTATGCGCAAAGGCTGGCGCAATGTGAATCGGAGTGCATCGACGTGTCTCTTTTATCGGGTAAATAAAGTTTCGTTTAAGGCACCGTTCAGCGAAAAAAAAATGTTTGCTATTATAGTTAGATACACCGGTACGATAGGTTTAATCGATAGGAAAGCGGGTGTTACACGAGCTGTATTCTAGGATCAAGGTTAGCGCTCTAATCGAAGATCAAACCTACGAGACATGCTTTAAAGAAGCACTTACGCTTGCCTTACTTAGAACGTTGCTCGTTACGAACCATCGGCTTTAGACTTTAGCACGTTTCCTTGCCGTCGATCACGACCCTTCCCTATCCTCTCTTTTCCTCTTTCTTACGAACGTAACTGGAAGGGTGAACGCGACATAAAGTCGCGAACAACCGTGGGAGAAACGATCATTCGTCTGGGTGGGAGAGGAGATCTAGATGGAGAGAGAGAAGGCGAATAACCGATAAATCGGAAAGACAGTGCGGCGTCCACTTCGTTGAACTCCAATAGATTTCTTTTCCCAGCCTCCTTCCGTCTCGTTATATCCTCTTTCTTCTTTCTCGTCTTTATCTTTCTTTTTCATTTTCTTTTTTCTTCTTTTTCTTTATCATTTCAACTCGCCATCGTTGTTTTCTTACTTCGCTTATTTCAATCGATAACGATCGATCTTCTTATGGAATTTCAAATTGTTTTTATCTTCAGCATTTTTGAATAGAAATATCGTATGATTCATAAAAATCTTCGTAGAGAATATTATTTCTCCTTTCGATTAAACGAGATTCGATAAAAAAACATTTTTTCCTATATATGCAAATGGATAAATTTATTTTATGAGGTACTTTGAATAATAATAATAATAATAATAATAATAGTAATAATAATAATAATAATAATAATAATAATAATAATAATAATAATAATAATAATAATAATAATATAGCGAAAATAAATATTATCCGTTCATTGGAGAATCTCGAAAACGTAAGAAATCGATTCGAAAGAGAAAAGAGAATAGGTTATATCGTTTATCGTGTCGGTGAGGGTCTAAATAATCTCAGATCTAAATAATTTCGGACGCAGCGGTTGCACCCTGTTCTCCGCAAGACCATGCATCTTCATTATCCGTGATGCTAGCTAACTGCAAGTAGGAAGAGAGATCGACGAACGAAACAACGGGGGCTATGAATCACGCGGCTCGTGGCTCCTTAATATTTATTCGTCGAGCGAACATCGTCGGTCCTTAAAACGTGCGCGCGCGTTAACTCGTCTACAAAGCCGACATCCTGTCGTTTATACACGGACCCTATCTTTCATCCGGTATCGACGATGTACCTTCATTAATGAACAAAAGAAATTCTATATTAGTATTTCTTTTTATCACTTACGTTTTACGAATCATCGATTTTCAAACAATTGTTAATACTACGTCTTATGTAAATAAAATATAAAAGAAAACGTTAACCACATCTCGTCGATAAATTAGAAAAAAACGATAGTTATTAAAAAAGAAAAAAATATATAATACTCATTAATGAAATATCCAATGTTTTTATTTCAATATTGATTCTTAAACTACGATTAGCATTTATCGATAAAAAAGAGAGAAAAACGTATTTACTTCTTTCTTTCTCTTTTTCTCTTTCTCTCTTTCGATGGAACATCGATGTGTGCCAGGCAGATATAAAAAGCGTATTCTTCTGGGAGTATTATGAACTTTACAATTAATGTAGATAAAAAGGGTACTTTCTAAACGTAAATGGGCTATCTTCGATTGCGATTGAATAAAAGAAAAAAGACTACAATATATAAAACTTATGCGTTATATAAGTGTACATGATCGTTGTTATATAGGAAATAACGATAAAATTGAAAGACGAAGGGATAGCGTTGAGCTATTACGTATCGGAAACGTTTCAACGCCTTCCTCTTACTTACTAATACATCCACTTTTTCTTCGAGAACTCGACTTATCATCGATTGTTTCGTCCCTTTGTCACTTACTAGAGGTAAGCCTCGCAAGTGCGGCACCCTTAAGAGTTCTAAGATGCTTTTCTCGGTCTTATCGTTCTTTTTTGATCTTACTTATCTCCTCTCCTTTTTATATCTTATTCCATACCTTGACATTTCTTCTATATTTCTTTAATTATTTTATTCTCTTCAAAGTTCGCATAAAAATTGATTTTTCATTTCTTCTAACCTTGGAGAATTATAGTCATTTCTGTTCTCTAATCCCACGATTCGCAGTTACACGAATTCTAAATCGTCCGACGATAATCGATTCCCATAGCCTGGATTATATTCCGCATTCATGATAACGATGCGAAAACGCAAATTTTGGAAGAATGGGTCAGTCCCTGTACGCCTCTGGATTACCTCACTCCTATGGAAATCTATTTGTCAGCTTTTGCCTGAAAACTAATGGAACTCGACGTGCGATAATTCTCTCGAGTGTAACTTGCCTGTCAAAATCGTATCGATTGAGATCCATCGGTCAGTCAATTAGCAGATGACTCTCTCGTTCCCTTCCCTCTTGCTTTCTCTCTCCCGCTCTCTCTCTCTCTCTCTTTCTCTCTATCTCTCTCTTTCTCTTTCTCTCTCTTTCCCTCTATCGCTCTATCTCTCTCTACCTCTTTATCGCTTCTCTGTCCTCTCTCTCTCTCTCTCTCTCTCTCTCTCTCTCTCTCTCCCTCTCTCCCGGTATATTCAATCCCGATAGGAGGATGAGTTTCGATCCGTCGAAATTGCCATCCCCGTCCCCGTTTGTTTCATCTCATTCGTTTCTTCTTTTTTTTTGTGCCGAGAATAGACGATATACGATATACAAGATGTGCAATTTAAAAGAGATACAGATAAAAGCATCAAGTTGGAATTTCTAGATAAAAAAGTAAGTCAGCGAAAGAAGGACTTGGCCCATGGTCTTTGGCAGGAAAAGAACTTTTCGAAAATATTCGTATATGTAAATGTATGCATTTAATTCATCGTAGCTTTACCTTTTGGCCATTATACATTCTCGTGTATGCGATTACCAAAAGCTATTCAAACATTTACCGAATTCCTCACAAAAAATCGGAGTTTGCTATTCAAGCTCAAGTGACCCGTAGGCAGCATTGTTTACTTCGGTTCAACAAGCTTTCAATGATCTTTAATTCTAATAAAATATGGAAGTTTGAAATAAACGCGTTTCATTATTCTCTCTCGCTTTCTCGTATCCTCTTTTAAAAAATATTTTATGTATCTTTGATATATAAATGGATTATAGCAAGAGAAAAAGAGAGAGAAACAGAAAGTGTAAGAGAGAAGAAGCAAGAATAACGCTGCTGGCTAGCGTGTCTATGCCAACTTACGTGTGCTCGATAGGCCAGACATAGATTAATGTTCGTACCAAGTTGTCGTAGTATGCAAGAGAGAGAGAAAGAAAGAGAGAGTGAGAGAGAGAGAGAGAGAGAGAGAGAGACCAGAGTAAGAGAGGAGTTGGCCACCCTAGAGCAAACGACATTCCCGAAGAGTTTGGGATCGATCTACTGGAACGAACTGTCCTAGATCGATGCGACGGATCGATCCTTCCTTCCAGAATTGTCCCTGTAAACGAACTATCGCGATTTTAGATAGCCCTTCTACGCGGAAATGGGATTCTACGTGGAGAAAGTAGGAAGGTGTTCACCAGGGACTCTTTTACAGCCCGTCGAGAGAAGAGTGAGAAGAAACGATGCGGAAAACAGGTACATAGGTGGAAAAACTTCTTTTCCAAAGTCCCTCGAATAACAAGGCTGAGGTAAAGGAAGGCTTATTGAGAAAGAGTTGAAAAAAAAACTCGTTACGGAAATCAAGATAGCGATCGTGACGATCATGCTCTTGTTTTAATTCGAATTACACGACGTTTTTTAAACTCTTTAATATTTCGAGTAATGAAAGTGGTTTAATTTAAAATTGTGTCACGATGTTAAAGAGTAATAAGATAAAAAAAGAAAAAGTACAATGGCACGATAACCGCTCTGATGATAAAAATTTCGATTGCAGGTCATTAGATAAACGTATCTATAGTTTTGCGAAAAATGTGATAAGTTTTATCAAGCTCGGTTTATTCTTCGTTAAAGTCAACAGACACGACAAAAAAAAAAGCAGGATATTAAAGATCGTAATACGTTGTTCAATCTCGTATTATTCTTTTCGTTTCTTTCGAACAATGTGAAATTGGAAATGGATGAGAAAATATTGTTGCCGTCGATGATATTACCAAAAAGTAGGATCAAATGTCGAAAGAAGATAGTGAACTATACGTTTTCGATCGTATCTCTCACGGTTTTTCCTTGACATTTATCCTTCGCTTTTCTTGTCAAACTTTGTCGAGATACGATCTCTATATGGAGAAATCGAATCGTACGAAATACAAATGATATTATTATAGGAACAATAGATGATATCAAGTACTTATGCGTATATCTATATAGTAATATCCTTTCTTTTTTTTTGCTTATTAAAATGTAAACTGTTAAAATGTTATAAAATAAATAAAATAATAAATTCCGATATACATAAAAAACATTCTCGATATATTAAATCACTTTCATTATATATAGTATATACGGGAGAAATTGTTAATAGTAAAAAAATTTGATACAGTTGCTCGATGAAGAGTCCATTTATGCTGTTTCTTTTCAAAAATCGAAAAATGTGTGAAAATACGAATAAAATTGAGTGTAACGAGTGAAATCGAATCGATCGTTCATACGATCTCCGGGCGAACGATATCCGGCAATCTTGTTCGCCGCACGACGGTGTTATTTCCGGCCGACGGAAAAGAAGAGAAGATTACGCGAAGGCGTATCGTAGCGTGGGCGTAGCGCGAGCAGGTATGTAAGTCGATAGCCGGTTTCGATAGGAGTTACGTGGGCTCCCTCTTTCTCTATCACAGTTTTACTTATCCTTTATCTTTTCACATCTTTCCTACGTATCGTCTGCCTTGCTAATTCCATCTCGTTCGTGCTTCTCTCTCTTAATCCTTTGTGTCCTCCATTTGTAATTTACAATCTGTGGTATACACAACCAATGGATTTATATACGAAGAAGGAATGACTAATGTCTCATTTGCATTTTGCATTTTGCGTGTGATTTTGTCACTGAGTTTATATCCAGTTTATTAATAATGTAATATACAGTCGTAGTCACTACCACCAGAACTAGAATTACTGTCACTGTCATCGTTGTGAGTATATATATATATATGTATTGCGGTCCGTCATATACACCCTCTAGTTAACCCCATCATGTGTGCTCGCAAGTGCGCCTGCGCTCGTTACGGTATAGTCGAATACCGAGTATTATTAATCCCCCCCCTCTCTCTCTCTCTTCCCCTCTTTCTCTCTTTTTCCTCTTTTTTCTCCTCTTCCTCTCTTTTTCGCTTTTTTTTCTCCTCGGTTTGTTTGTGCTAAGCGCGTGCGAGATTAATTTCAACCGAACGTGATGTTACGACTGGCAGCAGCATGCCAAAAGGATCGCAGAAGCTTGGTATACGAAGGTAATAAAGTATTATTAAAAAATGCACATCGGTCGCTCGTTTCGATGCTATCTGTAATTGGTATACCGTGGCCACAGTACAAATTTATTGGGATTATTTTTTATCGTTCTCGTCGTCTACTATATCGCTACTGTCAATCCGATTATTTACCTTTCCTTTTATATTTATTCGATATAGTAGCAGCTCGTTTATGTGTTGTCACGGGTGTTTGAAAAATTCCAGAATTTTCGCATGAGGTCTTTGTAATCGAGTAAGATAATAATGTTATTTACGGTAGTTTTATTGGCTCTTCTTCGTATTAGAATTCTTTACAAGTTGAAAATAAAGTATGCGATCGGTCGAACGATACAACGATAGATCTTCAAAAAAATGGATATTTCGAGGAACGTCATAGAAAAAACGTTCCGATGTCGTGCGTGTCGATCTACGATAGTACAGACACGATAATAAAAAGCTTTTTCTAATTAGATTGCAAGCGTGTATCGTCAAAGCGTAATTATCCAATACCAAAGGAAGCTCGGTAGTTACTGTTTGCATATTCATAACTAAAATGGAAGCAAAAAGTTATTAGAAATCTTTCCTCTGTGTTGGAAAAAGAGCTACTAATAAGTGAAAATGAGAGAATAAGAGATAGAAAGATAAAGGCAAAGTAATCGAAAATCTCCGTTGAAATAATTTCTGTTATTCTACGTACATCCACTTGCAAAAAAAAGAAGAAAAAAGAAGCTTTCTTCCATCAAGTACGAGTACGATCAAAGATATAGAAAAATTGTGAAAAGAAGAAACATGAACATGTTGGGAATAAAATTTTAGAATACAATTCCTTCGTACTGATCGATTGAATTACGACAAAAGGAAAGAGAAAGAATACTACGGTGCCATAAAAGTCTAACGAAGTAAAGAGTGTCGTGAATAAGAATGCTAAAAGCTTCAAACGGCTAGAGAGAATGATGGTGTAGATCAGTGGAAAGTACAAAAAGAAAGGAAAAGATAGAACTAACGAAATACGATCGCCTATAAAAATATCGTAGGCTCCATAGTATAGGTAATAATTCACAATCGAGAAAAGTCTAACGGATTTTCTGTCTAGTTCGCGGTGTTACGTTCGATATTCATGCGAAATAGGGCACATCCAGAATGGCATCGTTCCGAGCGACGTTATATGTTTTATATCTTTCGGAATTCAATGCCACGTGCACGATAAAACAAAAAAAAAAAAGAAAGAAAAAAGAAAGAATAAAAAAGAAAAAGAGAGGAAATCTCTCAGCCGTCACGACTTCAACGCAAGTACAAGCGAACTATCGTGAAGAGGATGAATGAACAAGAGAAGGGAAGAAGATTTATAATGTATATACCGAGTGGGAACCGAATTCTCTATCACTCGAAAACCCTGCTTCTATTTCACCGACTTTTAATGCTACTACGTTCACCTTTTTCTTCTATAGGTTTTTTCGGACCATAGGTTGGCACGATTAATCTTCGTATTTCGAAAAAAAATTCTTCCTCGCGCGTTAAGTCACACGCACGGAACCCACCTGCCGAGTTTGTTCCACCCTATTTCTTTTCCTCATTTTCTTTTGCGTTACCTTGCCATTTCTTTCACCCTCACTTCGAATTCTACCATTCATCGCTTCCTTTTGACAACATGACAATGTTACGCTGTCCTACATCGTCCCGTTAAAATTATATCCATTAACTTTTGACATAATCGTTGTTGAATATTAAAAAAAAAAAGAGAGAAAAAAAATTATTATCGTTGTGTTACGTGACAGAAAGAGTAAAGGGAAAGAAAAGAGAAAGAAAGTAGAAGGTAAAAAAATGAAAATGATGTTCTCGTCGCAAATGGCCACGTCGAAGGAGATTGTAGTCTCTGCCAAGTACCGTTGTAACGAGCTTTTTATGGCGAATGTGTTGAACCTATGCGAAAAAAACGTGACTTTTCCAAGCACGTGCCTATCTAGAGGGTACACGGATTCTTGACTTATGAAACTACTTTGGGCACTGTTTACCATTCTGAGGTTTCGGAATCTGTTATTTGAGAAATGTCGTTGGCTGAGAAACGCAAACTACCTATCTACCTACCATCGGGAATTAACATCGCGAACTATCGAACATGATGCCGGAATCTAGAGAAATATCGAGCGCACGTGCGTATATTAGATAAACTTCGTATGGTTTCGCTTTTGAACAAAACGTGCCGCAGATTTCAGGTAGATCGTTTGGACGATTAGAATACTTGCGATCCGCTTTCGTGAATTCGATAATACGATTTCAAAGTTGTAGATTTAAAGTTGAGTAGATAAACGATTAATTCGAGAGTTTGTAATATGATTATACACTACGCTTGTTAGGAAATATTTTTTATTACCTTTAACACGCATTTTTCCACTCTAAGCAATTTTACAATACGTAAATTTCTTGAACGTAATTTAACGTTAAAACATGGTGGGTCTTATAATAACCGTATTATTCATTCTCTATTCTCCATGCAAATTTATGACGCGTTATGGAAACTTCATTTTGACAAGAAACTATTAGATAATATTTGTGTTCGTGTCAGGTGTAAAAGATAAATGAATATATACTAATGTAGACACGAATTTGCCATGATTATATTTACCGAAAGAATACTCGTCGCGCGTGTGTGTGTATGTGAATATAATAAAACATTATTAAAATTTTTATACGACGTACCGTTCTCCAAGGACATCCGACAGTGAACATTTATGAGTAACTTTCCAAGTGAGAAAGGCGGAAACGTATTTTTGTTTATAATACATTCTCATTACGTTCGAATTATTCGCGTATTACTTTTTATAATCTCATAATCGCATTATTCGCGATATGCATAATATACCTTATTTATCAAAATAATATATATATACCTTTTATTAAATATATGTCACGATGGTAATCATAATCCATAAATTAAAATTAAAAGTTAAATTGAAAAAAAAAGTATTAAGAAGAAGAAAATAACTCACGAATAAATATCGACGGTAGATTACTTTCTGTTCTCGTGGTTTTCCTGAAACAAAAAAAGAGCAATACGGTAAATAATGTATTATCCCAATGAAATTCTTATTTGGAAACATTTTATTAATTTTATTAAAACATGAGAGAGAGAGAGAGAGAGAGAGAGAGAGAGAGAGAGAGAGAGAGAGAGAGAGAAAACAAGTTCGACACCGCATATGTACCTATCATTATTTCAAAGTGCTTATGTATGTCTAATTAAACTTAAACCATTCGAAGAATATTCAATTAGTATCGATAGAAGATACAATCGGTCTTGTGGTTCGCCAGTAATTAAGTGTTCGTCTTCGGTGGATTGGAAACTCTAATTGAAGTGTAAGAACTTTCAGGTAGTTTCGTTAAGAAAATCACCGTTTCCTGAATTAATTACCACAACAAGGAGTATTAGTTAATAGAAAGAATTTTTTATCGATCACACAATAATCTCTTATAAATTTTTGACGATGTCGAGCATATTCTTATCCAAAGTCTCCACACTCCAGTTTTTAGTTCCATTATTAGTGAAAGCAGATTTAAGTACTTACTTTGTCTAAGTTTAGCTAACGAATTCGTTATAATCGCATTCGAGCTTCCTCTCACGGGTGCAACGGCTTGCAAAGTAACAAACCCACCAAGGAACTGATCGAAACTCCTGGAAGACTTGCCTCTCACCAAAACGGATGAGAAAGGGGGAAGATAACTTCGAAGGTAATCGTCACAGATAAATCGGGTTCTCGCACTTAACGATGTCCTTAATTACACGGCCAACGAAGAGCAGTCTTCGATTTCTCATTGGAAGGCAGATGAGTTTCTTGCCGACTTAGCAATGCAAGCATTCGAGCTTTAATGCGGTCGACGAAAGATAACGTTTTCAATTCAACCTTGTGACATCTTCGAAAATCAACGATCGAGTCTTTTATTTTGTATGTTATCAATTTATTTGAACTTGCATTTATTGCAATGATTAAAACGATATTTTTTTACTGATTCCTCTTCGTACAATATTAACATAAATTACAAAATGTAAATCTTATGTATATCTTATCAAAATTCAGATGTCATTAAAGTTTCTCCGAACTTTATTACAAGAGTAGTTACCTTGTTCAAAGGAGTCCAGATCAACGTGTTCTTATAGAGAATTGATATTTGATGAAAATAGGAAGTCCATTATATTTGTATTGGGAATTAATATTTGACGAAAATTATGTTTGCGATATAAATAAATTGTTTTCTAATGAGCGACATTGACTATTCTGGCCGATTAGGGTTGATTACAACAAAAGTGACTCTTAAAAAATGTACCTTTAACCCAGCGCTAATGTATTTCTTTTATATATAATTTCAATAATTTCTATGGCAATAGAAAGAAATAACGTAGTTAAAATTTCATATTTTTCTATTATTTAAAGAAACTTTTATAATCAATAATCTGTAGCTGTCATCATAGGAGAAAAAAAGGGCGAGTAATTTCCTCCTATTAACATCTTCGGGCCAATCTCCGAAGTTTCGCTGAGAAATTTAATTATTTCATATATAGAGAGCATACAGAAAGAGAGAGAGAGGGAGAGAGAGAGAGAGAGAGAGAGAGAGAGAGAGAAAGAGAGTGGAGAGATGGAGGTAAAGAACAGACCATTTTGAATTACGACGGATGCGAAAGATGTGCTTGGCATAGAGCCAAACCGTTTTCCCCAGCGCGATAAGCAAATCTTCTATAATGTGAGCTAAACTTGAAAAGGGAGAAAAAGAGTAAGAAACGTAGAAGAAG
This sequence comes from Vespula vulgaris, assembly GCF_905475345.1. Classification (NCBI taxonomy): domain Eukaryota; kingdom Metazoa; phylum Arthropoda; class Insecta; order Hymenoptera; family Vespidae; genus Vespula; species Vespula vulgaris. The sequence goes on along the minus strand of NC_066587.1, from coordinate 3,407,061 downwards.
GAGAAAAAGAAAATAAACATGGATATGCACAGACTTAAAAAGGAAGATATAATCGGACAAAGAATAAGAAAAAACTATTTGATAATACCAACAATCTCAAAAATTTCAAAAGAATTCGGAATAAATTCTTCTCGTGAATGTTGTTTAAAATATTATTGCGATATTACCTTTGTATAATCAATTATAGTCATTCTGAAGAAAATGAAAACGTTATATTTAAATTTTTTTTCAATTTCATAGAGAAAATAAAAATGGGTTCTCAAAGAAAAAGAAAATAAATTTATTAATTGTTATAAAAGGGAACGAATATTCGTAGCTATTCTTCCCTTTGTTTTATATAAAGATATAACAAAATAGAAAGAAATCTTTGCCGAGAAAGATTTCTTATCTTACGACAATATGAAAATGATTTATTAAATACAAAATAAAGAACTAAGTTAAATAATAAATTTAGATATATAGATTTCATATAGATTGATTGATAAAAAGAAAATCAAATACTGTTCTAATTACTTGAAACTGAAATGAAATAATAAAAAATAATAATAACGTGTATCAAATGTAAATATGAAAATAAGAGGAAAACACGATGGCAGAATCATAAAAATCCCGTAGGGAAATTTACACTTTTCTCTAGAGACAAATAGCATGAAAAATTTTGTGAAAGAGATTATTTTAAATCGAAGTAAACGGGAAGACGTTTATATCATAAAGACTCCAATATCTTTTCAAGATTTCGTAGCTCTTCAAGTTTTCTCAGGACGGTCGCGCTGATTACGAAAATCTTGAGACTTCAAAGTAAGTACCCAAAGTTTTCTTATCCGATAATGCTTGACGATTCGAATTCATAATCTGCGTGCCTGTCGCTAGATCAGCGTTTAAAACTTCATCGAAAGTTGCCTTGTGAAAATACTCGGATCGAACGACGGAAGTTCTTTCATTTGTCATCGACCAATTCATTCCAGGACGTTTGATGATCGTTCCGAAATGTCGTCGGGTCTTTAAAACGAAAAGTCACAAAACTCTTTCTTACAGATTATTATAAAAGTATTATAAAAATATATATCAGATTGAATCGAATTAATAATGATCGATCTTTTAAAGACTACAGAAATGATGGTTAGAGGGTTATTTAAAAATGTTTAAACAAACCCGATATTGATAATCGTTTAATCAAAATTAAAGATAATCGCGCGTGTAATTTTCGGAGGTTTCACCTTACGACTCGATGAAGTTAATTTAAATCCATTATTCTTTGACATCTCGAAGATACCATTAATCTAATCGTGACTTTGTGAACCACGTACTTAAATATTAGATTTTCGATATAATGTATTATATATCGGGATGTAGGAAACGCTGAACCACGAGATCGGAGCGATGAAAAACAATTTGTTACATGTCAAACGCAGTCTCATTTTTAATTTTCTCGAACAAGTATAAAAATAAAAGGAAGAAAACAATTCGCGATAGGAGAAAAAAACGGATTGTATATGTGTACCGTGTAAAGTATTAGCTTCGATAGAAGCCTCATCGGTTGAGGTAACCGCGATAAAAGCAAAACCTTGGAATACATGCTGCTCGATTTTAAATGCAAGAATCTTCACCTTTATTTCGTCCGTATTTAAATGCAGCTATTCATCTCACTCAGTTGGAATTTAAATGGCTACTTAAATAATATTATTCTCTTTCTCTCTCTCTCTTTATCTCTATCTCTTTCTCTATTTCTCTCTCTCTCTCTCTTTCCAACTTCTCATGGAAATAGCGTAATTTCTTTTTTAAAGTAATCATGTAAAACAAACGGAGGGAAATATGTACGTTTTAATTCTATTAACAAACAGTTATTAAGATCGCCGGGGAAATTAATGATACCTTTTCTTTTTTTCCCGACGAAACGAAGAACAATGAACGAATTTATACATCGCTTTAATATCATTGATATTAATTTATAATAATAGTAAATAATCTGTTTCTCTATTATTTTCATTAGCTTGGATCTAATCGGGGAAATAGTTTAAAATGAATTTCTTTTACATGGTTTCTAAAGTTTCCTAACTCTTTTACTCGATACTCCCTTTGTTGAAGATAAGTTTTTGGCGATTCATAAAATCGTAAGGTATTCGAAATTCTAGAAGCCGAGAGAAGAATCGTCTATTGTTTAGCGTCTTTCACGGGTGAAAGGTTAATCGAACTACTAAAGAAGATTCGAGAGGTTTAAAAAGAGGACTTAACTCTCGACCAACTGGTAATAAAGCGGCTTACTTACTTCTTGGTCGACAGCACCACGATGCCTCGATCGCACCGCAAAATTGCCAAAGTTACCGACCCTCTATCCTTAATGCACTTTTCCAATCCGAGATTCTCCCTCTTTTTCTTTATAAGTTCGTCTTCGATTGGAAGAAGTAAAAGTGATGATCTTGTCGACGTATCTATCTAACCGTATCTTTAAAAATTAAAACGATTATCCGATGCATCGGTGACGAAAAAATAGGGATTTTTATTTCTCTATTCAAAGGATCGTATTTATCTTAACATTTAATGTAATCGCGATAGGATCATTGTTAAATCAAAATTATTTTACAAATTCACAATAATATCGAATAACAATGATTTATTCCGAATAAATGGCTTTAATCATTTTTCGTATTAACGAATAAGTTAAATCGAAGTAGAGTAAAGCGTATGATGGATAAATATTAATAGCGTTTCTGATATTCTCAACAGGTCTTTTTTGGTACACGCAATTCATACACTATATGTCCAATCTGTAATTTACTGTGTAATTTAATATAAACAAGCTATAAAATATAAGGGAGTTTTAATATTTACAGCGGTACTTACGATCTGGTACTTATGGTGTCTATTGATTGAAAAAGAGGATACATGAAACAATCTTTCTTCGTAAATTATATTACAATGTGATTTTTATTTTTAAATTTATCAACACTTCTTTACACTCAGAATTTTATATTACAAACATTTTTGTCGTTCGAATTTAAAGTCAAGATGAATTTGTCATACAATATTGATGTTGTAACAATATTGACGTTTTCAAACGAAACCGAAAATGTGAATGTCGGAGACATAACCTTTTAAACAAAAGATAGAAAATATAAAAATATTGTAGCAAGCGAAATGCTTTTTAATTTTCTATTCCTATCAAGTCCCACCAACTACGATAAAACGTACAAATCTCAATGGTAAAAGACAGTTAAAAAAAAAACAAATATATAAAGCATATATACTACGATGCAATTTTGTAGTTACGTCAAACCCAACAAAGGAAAGAACAATTTTTCCCGTGAAAAAAAAAAGAAGAAAAGAAAAAAGAAGACTTTATTCTCTTTTCTCGGGAATTTCTATTCCCGAAAGAAAGGGAGAAAGAACAAGGAAAGAAATAAAAAGAAAAGAAAAAAAAGAAGACGTCATTTTGTGAGGGATCGTGCGATAGAATGGAAAGATTCCAGTTCCGAGTGACGATCAGAGCAGCAGAAAGATTCAGGTGATGTAATGACCGAGATGTTGGGTCTGAGGTAAACTAGTTCGCGAGTTAGTCGTATTTGCGAGGGTCGAGACGAGAAGAGGATAAAGAAGCAGGTGAAGCTTGTAGACACTATCCCTCTTTCTTTCTCTCTGTCTCTCTCTCTCTCTCCCCCTATTTCGCTTAGACTCTAGATCCCTAACTTCCATCTCTTTCACCCACTCTCTCGCTTTCCTTCTTACTACCATGTCTAAAAGTTTTATATGTATGTACACCCTAGCTCCGAAAGCGGCTCCGATATACCGTTGGAAGAACTTTGCTAAAATATCCGTCCACGCAAAGTGCACAGACGTAAATTGCATCGAGTACTGCAACGCCGAAGATATGAAGGTGGAATGAATGAAGAATAAGAGAAAAAGAGAGGGGAGAGAGAGAGAGAGAGAGAGAGAAAGTAGGCACACAATAGTGCACAATTCGGTGACCTATGCTGATATTTTGCCTTCGCTTTTAAGACTTCTCTTCAGGACCGGTGCGTCTTTTTATCGTATGCGACAGTAACGACTACTGTCGACTTTTTACGCGCTATCGTGATGAAAACTTTTCGAGAGGACGAATATTAAGTCGTAGAACGGATTAAAGTAGAAATGAGCAAGCACAAGTACGAAATTACGAAGGAAATGTATTCCGCAATTCCTTATTACATCGACGAGTGAACTTGACTTTTAAATCGAAGATAAAAAAATTTCAAGGTCAAAAATTTCTCAGATCTATGAAAATTTATCAGATCTTAAATCTATCAAAAACTGTTATATTATGAATATGTACATCTAATGAATATGTATATCACGAATATGATTCACTTCCTCGACCCTGAGTTTTTCTCAACAAAAATTATGCCATTCGTTGAAATTCCTCTCTTTTTTTTCTTTTTTTCACTTATTGGATTTGCAATCGTTATCTACGCCGTTTAATCTGCCGAAACGTGAGTTGTTTATTGAATAAACTATAGAACATGCTTGTCTGTCGATTTCCGGCAGAACATTGAAATTATATGGTGCATGAGAAAAATTCGTTAACCGAAAATTCGCCTCCCGACGTTTGCACGAGTTTATCGTGGGGCCGACGACTGCAGTGAATTTGAAATTGTCGTCTCTACCGCGTTGGCTTTGCTTTTATTTCATTTCGTTTCATTTTATTTTATTTTGTGTTTTCTGTTAATTCTCATCTCAAACCATTTTATTCTCTACGTAGATCCGTGGCGTTTAATGATCTCCTGCTCTCGATTGTTTACGATACGCGTCAATGCGGTGTCAACTAAATCGTATTTATATTATTATATGATCGGCCATTTAATTTTCGGTGATGACACAGACGCGACTTGAACGATCATATATCTCCTTTATCGAAACAATAAAAATCTGTCGCTACACCTCCATGTCTGTGTGTGTTACCCGAAGGCGTTGTCTCTCTCTTTCTCTCTCTTTTTCTTGGTAGATAAAAATAGATTAGTAGAGAAGAAAAATTAAAAAAATAGCTCCGATATTTCTCCAGACGAGTATACCCTGTCAAACTGAGTATCTTCCTACGTACATACATCTTTCAAGAGAGGATAGGACGCATCTTACGAGGGTTAAAGTAGATAACGTATCCTCCTACCGTTGCTATAGGCTTTCACGGTGTAAAGAGGAAGAGAGAACCTTATTTCTAATTCACGAATGTAGTCTGCTGGTTTTCCTACGCCCTACTAGACGTACAATACGAAGAAAATGTTTCTGCCGGTTTCATGTACTCGAAGCCATACTCCTAAAATAAAATTTATCTAAGGTTATCTATTTCCAGAAAATCATTCTCTTGTACTCTTTAAATTATGTAAGAGAAATGAGATCGACCAATGATTATGTTTTTTAAAATTTAGAGGATTCTATCGACTAATGTGGATGCATTAGAAGATCGTTAATTCATTTAGCATTATACATGTATAAGAAAAATATGTAAGCTAAATTCAATCGTAAATTAATCGTAAATTAACTAATTAAAAATACTTATTATCATAAATCTTATATATATATATATAATTTTTTTTTCAGTTGTTCACACTTGTTATATTTGTGAACTTAAGAATCTATATCTTTCGTTTTTAAAACTGCTTTGTCACGATATAATAAATTTGATTAATTCTACTTTGTAAAATTGAAGGAAAAGTTTAACAGTCCTATGTTAAAAGAACGCGATCGTTTGTCTGAAACATGTCACGCGCGTCAACGAGCGCTTTCGGAAAATTGCGTTTCGCTCGTAAGTCGAACCAAAGCCCCTCCATCTTCCATTAATTGGCTCTCAAAGGTCGATGGCAAGACTTTCCGTTTAACGACCCCCTCTTTTCTCTCACGAGAGACTCACGTGCATTCTTAACGACAAATTAAACTCCTATCGTTTTCTTCATTTTTACGGAGTATCTATTTCGTGTTTTGGATTATTTCCTTTTAACAAATAACAAAGAAAAACTTGTATTATTCGTTTAAGATTTTATTTCAATTTAAATTTAGTAAGAGGATTAATTTTATTTATAAACATTAAGACATCGTTGAGCTTTGTTTCGAATTTTGTTAAGTATTTAGGAAGTTGGCGAAAATCAGTATAGTACCAGCTGCCTGACTAATGAAGGGTACGTTAAAATGCAAGCACTCTCCATTTTGGTACACGATGCGAAAACTCCTTCTATCTTAAAGTTTGTAAATAGACATACTATCCAGTCCTTTACTTAATCATCCTCTCGGCTTGTTTCATTAGTCTCACTTCCGCCTACTACTTTTACTAATTAAGCGCTCAAATGTCATCAACGGATTACAGGTCTACGGTATTAAAGGACACGATTAGGTTGGTCCACTTAATGCTATATTCACGTCATCTCTCTGTCTATCTCCCTCTCTCTCTCTCTCTCTCTCTCATGTCTTTTATCATAACAAGAATATCAGTGATTGAATATCAATGTATCAAATTTGTTTATTCGACTATGATATGTAACTGCATATGGAGTATCAAAATGAATCTCATTCTAAATCGAATCGGAAGCAAAGCCTGACGAGAACTTGTGTCGATCTCATTAAGGTGGTGCAAATTGATTGCGTTAGAACATTAGTTTCTTGTCCGAAGGTAAGAGCCATAATTGAATCACCACCACTCCGAGTCGTGCTATAAGCATTAAGCTTTCTCTGTCCCTCTAACCGCACATAGACCAAAGCATCCCAAGTAGTAGCGTACATTAGGTTAAAGATCAGAAACTCTGCATGACCTAATGTAATCGAATATTCCTGTAATATATAATAATCTTCATCCTAAATTTAGAAATTTGCGATCTTAATAGATAAGATAAGATTGCAAAATTAGAAATTACATAAATACATTTTAATATTATGATCCAATTTCTATTTTTAACTTATACAAAATTATACACGAAAATCATTAGATACGAGAATTCACAAACTTTTATAAATTACTAAAAGAAAAAGCAAAATACTGGATTTCGTGTTCTTAACCAATCGAACAGAGAAATAAATAAATAAAAGAAATTTCATTCTTCCCTTCTAGCTTCATTCTAAATTCTTCCTTAGAAATCTTTTTTTTTATTTTCCATGAGTCCAGTGTATCTCCTCGCAACAAAGACTTATTCTGTCTTTCTCTTCGTGTTCTAGGTACTCTACGACAACGAGCCAGAGCTTACGGTCGTTGCTCGTATACGGGTCATTCACATCGTAGCAAACTCGGTAAGTAGGCATACTAACTAGTACGGTACTTGACCATCCACCTTGCTCGTTTCGACAGCCCTCTCATACCTTCCGTTATACTAATTACACGTCGAACAAGCGTTGACTCCGTCGTTCAATGAGGACCGGGCCAACGAGGCCGACCGGTAGAAAGGATTAAGGCGTGGAACACATTTCTCTCTCTCTCTCTCTTTCTCTCTTTTCGCATAGGTGTCTATCTATGTATATATATACGTCTCTCACTCCCTCTCTTTCTTCCTCTCTACTTCTCTCCCTGCCTATCGTTATCTCTCATGTTCTATACCACCTGATTGCTGCTGGGCAGTACGGAAGAGCTCGTAACCGCACGGACACGTGTAAACGTTATAATTAAGGTAAATACATCGGGCCTTTGTTAGATCTAGTACAATAGATATCGACGTTATTGTTAAGAAAACCGACATAATGTAAAAAGGACATTTTCAAGCGTGAAAGTGCAAAAAATGCGATCTTTTAAATATCTATATATTTATCGTTTCGTTTTTATAAATTTATAAAAGTATTATATATTGGTCGGTCATTTTCTCTCTCTCTCTTTCTCTCTTTTTTTCCTTTTTTTCTTCTTTTGACGCGGACTAATTACGTCTCAAGTGTTTCGTCTCCTATAAGCGCTTAAAATGTCATTTCTATAGCAAGAGATAGTGAACTTTTACTTTGAAAAATAAATTTCACAGTACATAGAAAGAAAATGTATAAAGGCAAGAAATTAAGTTGACCTTTTTATCGTGTTCTTTATTAATCGACAATGCGTGAAATTAATTGATCATCGAATAAAGCATGATATTAATATCTTAACATTTATTATTTACGATTGTTAGCATATATTATTTATGAACCACTTTGCTGTATCGTTTGTAGCAAAATATTCTCCGGTCCAAGTTGTTTCATGAGCCATTATTTAAAAGAAAGATAAAAAGCGTAACATAAGTAACTACCTACAAGACAAATTGTATCGTCGAATTTCAAGTAGTATGAACTTTGAAAAAGTCAGACATTATTCGTTTATTTTATCTAATATCAGAAATAAAAGGGTTTCACGAGATTTAAGAAAACAAGCGTTAATGAAATTCGATGATATCCATCATCGGCAAGATTACTTGCAATATTTTGTGACGTAACACGTGAAAAAGGAAACGGAAAGAAAGGAAAAGAAAATAAGAAGAGAGAAAGAAATATAAAGAGTGAAAAATCAGAACCATTACGGTTGGACGTTTATGAAGAATTCGACGTATACTTCGCAATTTAATCATCTCAAACTTTCTTTCTTCCTCTCTCTTTTGAGACGCTAGAAGGACGCGAGATAAGAGATCAAGAGATATTTGTCACGAGTCTGAAACGTTGGAGAAGTTAACATTGTAGTTTTCAAGATTATATGTCAAAGTAACAAAAACGATTGCAAGAGTGATTCGTTTAAAGAAATGAATGATTGAAAGAAAGATTCGTTTGAAGAAAAGAATGAAGAAAGATAAATCGATGGAGATAATCAGAGAAAGATATCATCTCACGTTGAAGAGAACGTGCGAAAGATATCTTCTTTAACTCGTCCGTATCCTATCGCATATCCTTTCTCTTCGATTAAGTATTTCCGCTTAGAAATGGTGAAATTAGGAATTGATTTGCAAGCTCATCGATCGAGCGAATTCAGAATCGTTTCTGGACGATGTTGCAACTAGCAAGGCGAATCTGGTCGTAAAAAATCTTTAAAAGCTTGAATAATTACCAATGAACCAATGTTACATAGGCAATCTTCGTTTCGCCATTTCATTTTTTCCTTCCTGCGATTAACAGCGAGAAGATTAGAAAAACGAAAGACGATGATCTTTCGGTCTTTGACGAAATGGAACTAGTTAATTCGTCGCTTGAAAACATTCTCTTTAAAGAGACGAATAAATTCGCCTAGTGCTTTTGTCGAGACCCAGTAATTACTCGATGCAAATTAAGTTTCTTTAATAAAACGTATTCCGTTAAATGCTAAGACATAGAATACAACGAAAGTTTTTAACTGTTTTAAAGAAAATTGAGTTTGGTTTAATGGCATTATATATATTTTTTCTTTTTGTCAAAGTAAATAAGATGTTAATAAATGTTTTAAACGAAAAGATTGAATCATTTTTCTATGTAAAAACTGAAACAATGTAATCACATTCGTAACAAGTTTTTTTATCCGACTAAACCTTCTTCTTTTCACATTCACTCTAGATCCTATCTACTCTTGTCGATATAACTTTATTACAGACTGCATTCGTCAATGTCTGTCACTGTTAGCTTGGAAAATCGACATTCTTCATTCTGTTACATGAAAATAGATTCAGAAGATCTAAATGATAGAAATTCAACGTAATTTGATTTAAAGAATTTTTTTTTATCAATTCATCTTAGCATATCTCAAAGATATGCAAACGATCCGATTAATAGTCATGATTACATCGAAGATTTTTTAATTATCGTAAAAAAAAATGCAAGTAGGAACTAGGAAATATATCAAAGTTTCAGAATTGAAACTCTGTATCTTCATCTCCATTTTGATACGAAGAGAGAGATAGAGAGAGGGGAAAGCGTCGAGATCATCTCGACATTTTCGGACGAAGGAATAGAAGGGCACGATAAACGTCGTCTTCCAATCCCGATTTCCATCGCGTTATACGCGCCGAACCATTCCTATAAATCGTCGAATCGGAAACGTAGAGAAGGAGGAAAGAGGGAAGGAAGTAGGAGAATACATTATCCCGCGAATGGAGAAGCTCATTCGTGAATGGATCTGGATACATTCGATGTTGGTAATCCTTTGCTCACGGTAGAATGAGGTCGTACAGGTGAATCTGTCTGCGAGAAACCTATTCGACGATGGAAGAAATGTTTGTGGTATTGCACGCGATGTTGCGACTTTTTTTAACTTTCTACACTTCAATGGGATCTATGAATGTATGTACTTTACACGTACATATGCCTATTTGGAGTTAGTATTTCATGTTGGTATACATACATATATATATACGCCTATATATATTATAGAAAAATATCTAGAAATCCTTCAAGCACGAAGAAAATTTGTAATTTGTATTAAATATCTAGAATCTTGATTGGAAATTTTGAAACGTTATTGTTACTTCCAATTCGTATCTATTAGATAAATAATTAATGCAATCCTATCAATACACAATGTGAAATAAATAATATATTTTGTTTAAATAATAATTTAATAAAAATAAATTTAATATTCAATAATAATTTTAGTATTAGAAATTAATTGTACTAGAAGTAGACAAATTAAGAATAGATCATTTACGTATCAGGAAGCACTGTTAAGCGATATTTGATCGAAAATCGAAAAGGGTTTTTATAAAGGTTACTCCTTTAGCAAAGTAGACTTCGTCCTGCGTTCGATTATCGTAAACTACACGAAATGCGAGTCGCGTGTAAAAGATATCGTTCAACGACGCCCGTGAAAGAAAACATACGTGCCGATGACTCATATCCGCCGATTAACTTGTTCCTACTTGGAAGATACGATAAAATGAAAGATAAATAAAGAGGATAGAATGGGAGAGAAAGAGAGAGAGAGAGAGAGAGAGATGAGTAAAACGTTAATCCTAGATGTCCACGTTGTTCTTTTCGATCTACCATTTAAATCGTATGTGAGATTACATCACATACATACACACACACATACACGCGTATACAAATACACGAGCGCACTAGCGCAATACAAATGAAAGCACATAATCCGACACCAATACGGTTTCAAGTATCGACCACGATAAAGCACGTTTTTCGTACAGTTCTCAAGTGGATACTGTTCAAACGTACACGTGCATTTTGAAAGGGCTACATGGAAGAATAAAGGTCACGGCGTATCGATCGTGAACACTATTTCATAAACACAGGAAGAAACCAGGTCGGTGGTCGAATAAAAAGCTTTGGATTAACAATAAGATACGCGCTACATCTTCTTGCTCTTTTTGCTACGGTATTTACATAAATGACGGTCTTTTATTTTGAAAATAACAACTCGATATACACACATATGATTATCGTTTCCGATAATATCGTATTACCTTTATCTCGATGTTTTACTAAAAAAGTGGAAAGCGTGGAAAAAACATCGCAAAATAATAATTTCTTTGAATTTTTCTCGAGACAGAAATATAATATGGAGGAAAATACATAACGTGAATTTTTACAATTTTGTAGAATATATGACGGTAAAACGTTATTATATACGATTTGATTGTGATATAGTGCTTACAATGAAAATCTAATATCTTTTAACTTGAAAAAGATGAATGCTTGTTCGCATATGCATATTATGGAAAAAATGTTTGATCATCGTTTTATCGTAAATGAATCATCGGTCGTATGTATTTGATGATCCAGTCTCTTAGATATCTACTTGAAAATCTCTAGATTACCTTTGGATCTACTCACATTCGTTCTCGTTCAATGCAAAGTACGCGATTAGCAGAAGAAGAAAGCTTTCGTGTGCGAATCGTTCCACCTCGCAATAAACGTACGCGCGAATGCATACGCATTATGAAAATCCTCGTCGATACGTAAGCATGCTGCACGGTACTCACGAAGGAAATTGCGCGACGCTTATTATGAAACTTGAGCGACGAGCTCATGTGGCAGGGTTGGTGAAGTCTCACGTTCATAATGCCACTCACAAAAGGATATCGATGTTACCCCCTCCCTTCATCGTCTGTGCGTCTACATGCGATATAAATGCACTCTGAATCCCTCCTTTAATGCTTTGTCTCTTCTACTCACACATACATTTTCTTCTCTCTCTCTCTCTCTCTCTCTCTGTCTGTCTCTGCTTTTGCTTAGTACGCGATTTCGCTAACGTAATTTCCTAGAAGCTTAGAACGACCATTTATTTATTTTTTTTATTAATCACTTAAATATTCTGTATATGAGAAATTTATCGAAGTCGATCAAGGAAATATTTTTTAAATGTAATAGTAAATTAAAGAAACTTGTTCGAAGAAATTTATGCAAACGATCTTTGCTAGAAAGAAAAAGAGAGAAAGAGAGAAATAATCGACAGATAAAATTTATCCTGTTTTTGATATAACATGTACGTACCTTATATTATCCGACTATTTTAGCTGCGAAGTAACGCCAAGATATCTTACTATGTCGATGCAACTTTCGAAGTAACGGAGAGAGAGAGAGAGAGGGTGAGAAGGAGGGAGGGAGGAAGGGAGAAACCGCAAGAGTTGAAGTACTTTGACCGAGTTCCGTGAAGATGCACACGTGGAAAAATAAAGACGTCAACGCGAATAGGGGTGTTGCGTTTCTCTTGGTTTTCCTTGATACACGCATGCCATATTCTACGAACTATCATTCTCCCTGTTTTACACAGCCTCTACAAGAGTTTAACTCTTGTTCTCGAAGTAACGTTCTCGGCAGAGTGAAATGGACGGAAAGTTTGCGAGTAGATGGATGACAGTCTCATAAAAAACGGAGGTTATCATGGTTGTTTCTGTTAGTACAAATGTAATACTCTATCGCGAAATAGTAAGATCAACGTTCCGAGACGAACGACAGGGTCATAACATACGAAACAAACTCTCTCGTGGAGTGAAAGTTTTCTTGGAAAATGGAAGAGGTACCTAGTGGAACGCAATCATTTTGCACCCTTTTGAGTATCTTAATTGGAAAAAAAAGAAAAAGAAAAAATTAATGGAAAAGAAAAATAAAAAAGAAATATGTCTTTTAACGAAACGAATTCCGCAAAGTGTTACAACGAAGTATTGCCTTTTAAAATTTTTAATTATACTCAACTTTGTAAGAAACCGTACTCGAAAATTATTCTTAAAACTTTCGAGGTGTTCAAACTTTTGAATCTAAATATATCGAATATGTTAGATAGAAAAGGAGTATAACATCATTGTATAAAAGAAATTGTTAAAAGAAACAACAAGCGTTTAGATACATAGATACCATTATAGATACGTAGTATTACGAAAGTCACGAAGATGTAAGTAATTCTAAGAGGGAAGACTATGACTCCAAAAGACGTTCTCTGAAAACATGAAGCCGAACAAAGGGAAGAATGGGAGACATACTTTATCTTGCGCATCGCTGATGCAATCGGCAGTTTCAAGAACCGCTCCATCGAGTTCGCCAATTACACTACAAAAGACTCGAAGACTCGTAGTGAAAGTGGAAGCGTGATCGGGACGAGAAGACATGGGAGGTCGTACCTTATTGGAGTAGCTACTTCAAAATAGGGGAAGAAAGAAAACGAAAAAAGAAGAAGAAGAAGAAGAAAAGGAAGAAGAAAAAGAAATGAAACCATGATAAAACCATGACTAGGGTAAATTTGATTGTGATGGTTCACCGGTGTTCCGAGGGATCCAAGTTTTAACGAAATGTAAGGTATAAGAAACGAGGAAAACGCTATATCGTGCTTGTTTCGTTGCCTCGGCGCACGATAGAATCCAAAATGGACGTTCTGTTTTCCCAACTTGCACGCGATCAAAACCCACGAGAAATAGTCATCATCGATCGATCGAGGTTATTTAGGTTCTCAAAAATTTTCCTTCTTACAGTTCCACGATATTTTTCTCGGAGCATTTAAATTATTCGCAAGACACTTTGGAAGAGAGCATTCTTCATCTTCGGTATTCACGACAATTTTCGTTCAGATCATTACCATCTACTTCGTGCTTAGGAGTATAGAAAGAAAACAAAATAAAATAAAATGAAAAAAGTAACGAGTGGAAGGAAATCATGAAAGGTAAAAGAGATCGTGCCCTATCGTGCGAGCGCTGTTAGAAGTCAGGAGCGTTATCGCAAGTCGACAACGTTAAGTTGGTCGGTTCCCGAGTAGCTGTCGGCTTCGATCCATCATTCTCTCGTTCGAGTAGACTCCCGATACCACTCCGAGAAACCACACATGTCCGCTACGTGGACGAATAAGAGAGAAGGGTGACTGAATCAAGTCGAATCGAATCGAATCGTTGTCTATGTACTAGAGAGTACTTGAGTAGGTCTAGTGCTGATGTTGCTCTTGGACCTACCCTTTGCCGCCATTCTCTATCCTCCTCTCTCCTTCGGATTTGTTCAGCTCTCATCGTCAAGTCTTGACCAACACGACGGACACGACGAAGACGCCTCGTTTTAACTCGGACCGAAGAATGGATAGGATGATGGTTCTTGGTCTGCTTTACTTCCTTCCTTCCTTCCTTCCTTCCTTCCTTCCTTCCTTCCTTTCCTTCTTCCCTCTCGAGTAGAGGGAAGGCCGCCTCGTTTATCAAGAGCGTGATGAAGCTGTTGGGTTAAGCGGCAGTCTTGGCATAAGCAAACCGCTCGTCTTATCTCGAATCGCCCAACGTCTTGTTAGAAAGTCTCTCTCACCCTCTTCCCTTCCACATTCTCTCTCTTTCTCTTTATCTCTCCTTCCTCCTCTCAGACTCTACACCCTTACTTTTGAACTTTATCCAACGAGCTACCCTTTTCACTATGCTTTTTTCTCTGAAAAATTACAAAAAAGCGAGAACTTTGGCCTTCGCGCTAATAAGATGCTTCTCGTTACTTCGACTTAAATCGTACGGATTGAGATTAGTTTCGACGAATATTATGACAATTTTTTAATCGTATCAACGTTCGTTTGCCTTTTTTGCCAATCGATTACAAAAATGCGTAAATTTCTTTGATGCAATGATAAAATGACTGATGGAATAATTCACCGGCGAAGTTTCGACTGAAACTGGTCTTGAGGTTAACCTAAATCAAACGAATATTGAGCTTGTTTGAGTTTACTCCGGTTCATACCGTAACTTTACTTGGGACTCGTGCAAACGATGCTTACAGTAAATACGGTGCGCCTTCGCAAACTTGTCCCTTTTATCGAAATAAGAGCATCGATTCTACTCGTTCCGTAACAGTATACTTTCGTTTTCGTCACGTTTAATTTTTTGTCGCACCCAATCGAAATACTTAAATATTAGAACAATCTTTCTGCAGAAATTTCAATTAATATAGAATTAAAATGTTTTCGCAATAACAAAGGCTAGAGACGTTTTTGTAGCTCGAATTTTTCTCCAGTTTATGTTTTATTATTTTCGTTAGTATTTTTGTTTGGTACGTTCCGCGCGTGATTAAACACATTAAAATAATTTCTATTATATTCTGTTATTTTGAAGAAAGTTGCTTCGCGAAAGAAAGAGAAAAAGCAAGGGAGATTTAATTTTTCGTATACGTGTTTAAAATAACAATTTTGGAGTTGATGGTGAACAAGGTGAGTACCCACGAGTAATTTTTAAGAAAGTTCCGCTGTAACGGCTCGCATTTACCGCGAACGTGTACCACGCACTTCAAAAAAATTGCGATAAAAAGGTTTTTCGAGTATACTCCGTACTCGGTCGCCACTACGCTTCGTTCTTCCTTTTCCACTCATTTCTATATATATATTTTTTTTTTACATTCTTTCTACATTGAGCACACGCAAATGCTCGGACATTTCCCTCACGGTATTATAGAACTGTTACGCTTACACGTGTCCACTGGCATTTTAACGAAATGAATTAAAACTAATGTAAAAGAGAAATTTCTGACTTTTAATATCGCGCGAATATACATTGTTATGAACTGTTACTCTTATAAACTATTTTGAACTATTGAACCGTTATTTAGCGATTCGTTGCTCTATTTTTCTTTATTTCTGGTGATTTATTTAATTTTTGAATATATTAATCGTTATATTCCTCTTAAGTTTTATAGGTATCCGCATTAATGTAAGCTCGTTAAGAATAACCATCAAAGAAACCTGATAAATTATAATTAAGCTTAACAAAAAAAAAAATATCTTCAAAATATTCCAAAAAAAAGGAAAAAGAAAAAAATATTACTTACCACGTTTTTGCATCACGAGTTTTTACAGATTCTTAATATTCTGAAAAATGGGGAGATTATTTACGAGGTGTTTTTAACGACGGCGAAATTTTTTGTTGATTTTAGAAACTAGCCGGAGAGCGGTCGAGCTCATCTTAAAGAAAAGTTTACATGGACGACGTCACTCTGCTTCTTCGCTATTTTGTCGATAAAAACTTTCTCACGTTTATATAGCTACGCTTACTATCAGCCCTTCACTCTTTGCTACTTCTAGGTACCTTCTAATCTGGTACACCTGCACCCTTCACAACTTTTCCAAGTCGATCGATAGCCAATAGCCGCAGCAACGAAAACGAAAACATTTTCTACGTGCTGAGCTAAGCGAATGCTCTGAGAACAGGAAGAAGAAGAAGAAGAAGAAGAAGAAGAAGAAAAGGTAAAGCAAAATTCTCTTTATCCTTCGTATTTCTAGATTTATGAACGCGACCTCGCAAATTTTTAAAGCAGATTTAAGGTGGTAACTCGATAAAAGGCTCGACAGGACTTATGAAAATTAATCTTACTTACCGAATATGCGTGACGTCAAAACCAAACGAAAAATGTATTTTCTCTCCTGCCTATACAGCTCATCCTACCATATTTAGCCCTTCTTTTTTAAAATGCCGCATCACGCGTGACCCAATTTTTTTTTCATTCGACAACTACAACGCCCCTAATAGATAAATCGAATATTCCATGAATTTCTTATACCGTGTAATTGAGATTTATTATCGCGAGGATCGTAACAGATATTGTTACAATTGATAGCTCGTTCAAAATTTTCGTCGAAAGAAATCCTTGTAAACAGTAGAAAATTTTGAAATCTAGGAAGAAATTGTGAGCACGCGTTTTTCTTATCTACGCTCTATATTGAGTAATCCTCTAACCGACCGAAAGAGTCTTGATACAGCGGAATTTTCTACGTTCGAAACTGCTTGCTTGGAAAACGACTTGCAAGCATTCGAGAGAGGGAGAGGGAGAGGGAGAGAGAGAGAAAGAAAGAGAGAGAAGGAAGAAGAAAAAGAGCGAGTTTCAGAAAATAAAAAAAACGAAATAAGGTAAGGGAAACACTAGCAAAGTTTGCGAAAAGAAGCTGTAGATAAGGTAACAGAGAAGAAGAGGGTAAAGAGAAGGTAGGAAAAGGGAAGAAACGGAAGTAAGAAAACGAGAGAAAGAGAGAGAGAGAGAGAGAGAGAGAGAGGAGCGTTAGAGAAGAAAAAAAGAGAAAAAGAGAAAAAGAGTACATTTAATGCACGGGAAAGAAGGAACGGAGAGAGCTTGGCCGATAATCTTCTCGTTTATATTACTTTACCACTACATACTTCGAATAGATCCCTTTCACTCTTTCTCCATCTCTATGTTCATCTCCTTCTCCTTAACATTTTCTTCTTGCGCGTTCCTCTCGTTTCTATCCCTAAAATGACAATAGTCCCAGTGGTGCTTTCATATTCCTTTACCGAGAAAGCAGCCATGGATACGGCAACGGTGCTAATGAAATTTTCCAACGCGAAGCATAACGCGCGAGCCACGGTTATGCTATTTCCCTTTTTCTTTCTCCGCTAACCACCCCTTCCCACCCTCTTGTCCTCCTCCTCCTCCTTCTTTTTTTCTTTTCCCTTCTAGCTCCCTTTTCCAGGCCTGATCGATAAAAATGACATCTCGTAATGTTGTCCGGCATTCCAGAAAAATAGTTTGCGGTTTGTATTTGCAAGAACGAGCTTTGTACATCTTATTCTCCATTTTCCGCTTTGTCGAACAAGGAAGAGACGAGTTAGAACGAATATCTTCTCCCTTTTCTTTTTTTTTTTTCTTTTTTTTTCTTCTTTTTCATTAAATCGACGATCCTCTTCTTTCCTCCTTTCGTAAGTTTTCCAGAAAAAGTTGGATCAATTTAATCATTTAATGTCCCACCTTCGTGCGAATTTTAAAACAACAACGATATAGAAAAATTTCTTTTTACCAATATGATCCGTTGAGAAGAACTCCGAGAAATTTATTTTCTATAAGTGTTAGGAAAATTCTATTTATTATAATACTTATGTCTATGGTATTATATGTCCATGGTATTTCGAGTAAAATGAAAACGTTGAAAATAGATGATCATGCTAGTTCCTTTAATAGCTAAAAGATTAAGTGACACGTTTTTACTGTTACTTCGTTAAACGTCATCGGCTTAAAAAGATGATGATCCTATGTTAGCACTATTCTATGGAAACCACTTTGCAGAGAAAAACAAGAAAAAATTCTTTTTTCATTGGACGATCGGATAAAGAAAACTATGTGAAATACTGGACATATGTAAATCGAAGGTAAACGCTTCACGAATCGAACTTTTAGATAGAAAAACTGTTTCAGGGGAATCATATCAACGGTATATCGTCTGCATTGTCGATATAGCGATGAAACAAGGGAAAAATGGATCAGACTATATCGAAAAGCGCATTGCGCCATACATTATTACGGTGTATGTCCCGTATATCCCGTATTTCGTTCCTTTTTACTAACATAAAATATAATAGCAGTTGCAATCGCCGCCAGGCAAAACGGTGTTACTTCCCACCAATCGAGTACTGGAACATCAGCCTATCTCCATTTCTCGACTAGAAAACAGCTTCCAATTTCCGTTATATTTCGAGCTTTCAATGGTCAGTTTTTCCGACGCATGCTAAAAATCTCTCGATTATTTTTCCGCCAGTATATAATTACATAGAAAGATTTCTGCGAGCATCGTAAATTTCTTCGTAATTATTTCTTTCTTCAAAGAAATATAATATTATTATCGTTAATTCAGGTATTACAGAAAATAGTCAGTAAAAAAGTGTCAAATTTTATTTTATCTGACGGTAAGTACTTTATATAAAATTATCATTTAGAAACAAAGAGTAGTAGGAAAGAAATTGCAGGAGGATGGATACAAGTTTTATAAGTTGAAAAAAAAAGTCGGCATCGAGTCGACACTTTCTCCGTAAGTTCTTCCGGGTAGAAACAAAAGGAGCAACGGGCTTAAAGACGACGCCGGAAGCGGCCAAACACGTACACATATACGTATACGCGCGCACACATACACCCACACATACAGACACACACACACATATATATATATATATATATATATATATATATATACTCATAGGTAACTGAAAGTCTAAGAGGTCACGAAAATCTTCCAAAACACCTGGAACAAGACTTAATCATGCTGCAGGCCGAACATAGGTACGGACTTACTACTCTTCCATAGCTATGTACCAACTGCGTACTTGTACAATTACGTAGACGTTAGTAGCTCGACGTAGCTCGACGTAGCTCGACGTAGCTCGCCGCGCTGTTTATTTCTTGCATAATTTAACTGTGCCTGGAGCAAAGTCTCATGGAAAAGTAGCATCAGAGAAAGAAAACGAAGGACAGGAAAGGAAAAGGTGTTACTGCCACTTGCTGGAGGGTTACGTAAAGTGAAGCTGAAATGGCGAATTCGTTTGGAGTCTATTATGCATGCTGGTCGCATGTGCGAGTGTCACCGGACTCGTTGAACGAACGTTGAGAACACCTCCCACGGTTTTAAGCCCTGCTAATTATGGTACGACGCACGAAAATACGAAGGAATGACATTACAGATATATGTAGGTGGATCGTACAATTAAATTGTTTTAGATGGACAAACGCGATTGGTTCTCTGTTTAAACGCATGACGAAAAGGAATTTAAGTAATTTAATTTTGAGTTATCGCCTTAATTCAACGTAAATTCCTTTTAAACATTATTGGAATTTTAACTCCGCGCCATATTCGTCGAATTTCCGTACGACTTATAATTGCTTTTCAACTTGATCTTTTGTGGATATCGTCCTCGTTGAAATATTTTCAACGAAAATGATATGAAAATATTTCCTTTCCTTTTTCTATCGTATAACATTTTTCTTAACTTTTTTCATAATAGTAATAAATAAATATATATATATATCGTATACGGAGATATATTTCAAATATATAATTTATACTGACTCTTCAACGAAATCCTGTTCCGTAGGTCTGAATGTTAGCAAAAGGCAGAAAATCGCCGTATGTGTGAACGAGATAAAAAGTAAAATTACTACCGTCATATGCTATGTGATATATCCTATTCCATTTTTCAAATGTGTTTTTTTTTTGTATATATCTAGTAAAACAGCGAAGAAACAATATAAATCCGTAGAATGGATGAATAAGAAAGAAAGAAAAAAAAAAGAAAAAAGGAAAAGGAAAAAACAAGATGTAAAGCGGAACGAAAGAAATGAAAAAAATAAATTAAAGTACAAACGAGGAAGCACGAAATGAAATTTCGATCCAGGAAACGTGTGATAAAAATTCAAGTTGAATCTTGTGCACGAAAGGAAATGAAAAAGAGAAAGACACAGAGAGAAAAAGAGAGAGACAGAGACAGAGACAGAGAGAGAAAGAGAGAGAGAAAGAGAGAGAGAGAGAGAGAGAGAAAGAATTCACGAAAGAGATAGCTGTTTGGGGAAAAGGGAACTAAATCTAATGCTCGTCGTGAACTCGAAGAGATATGAGAATCCAGACAAAACTAATTTTCATTCAAAACCAGCTTGATAAGCTTCGAATTTCGAAAGGTTTTCGTATCCCGTGATTTCACTCAATAAATTTTTCTTCCATCCTAATTTTCTCTATTCGATTTATATGCAGTTGTATATAGAAATACACTGAAATATTACATAGAAAGAATATTTTTCCATAATAGATGAGCAAATAAACGCATATGATAAGTAATGTATCTCTTATTTTAAATTATATGGAGTTTATATTTTTAAATATGTATAATTGTACTTATATTTATAAATATATATAATGGAAAAAATTTTTTTAAATAAATTACATTTCTATAATAGACATACTTTTTTTCTCTTTTATTCTTCTTCTCTTTTCTGAATCTTAAAAAACGAATATCAAACATACTTCAGAAGAAAAGAGCAAGGCCATCCTTACTTTATTTGAATTCTTACGGCGTATATTGAATCGAGAGTACTCGGCGCATACGACGAATAACTTCATTTTCTAGTTATCATCATGGAATAACTTTATCAGAATGCATTAAACTGATAATATTCATACGAATTTGATATTACACTTTCTCTGTAATTTTATAGAATTTATAATTCGAAAGTTTTCTATATATATATATATATATATATATATATATATATATATATATATATATATTATATTTATATATATCGTGCCATATTGTTAATCCAAGTTTGTAATAAAAGGAATCCATCTTTTTTCTGCTCTTCCATCTTTGATTATCCTAATTCCATAGAATACAAGAAAATTTTTTTCTCATAATGTTCAATATGATCAAAATTAAATTCACATAGAATTCTACATCTAACTTTTGTTACTTCGTTCTCTCTCAAAATAATATATTTCGCTTTGGAAGTACAAAATTAAATGTTTTACAATAGTTCGTACCTACATAAATCGCATTTCCATGAACGTGCTCAATTATATTATACTTGAATAGTTATCGCAGTTAAATTGTAAATGACAGAGTTTCGTAATCAGTTTTAATTCAATTTAAGATCGAGATATGGCTTAAAGTTCGACTTCTCTTTAAGAAACATTTTAAGAACTCAAATATGTGACTCGATATCACAGATTGTAGAATTACTTGATATGAGATATTTTTAAACAAATTCTACCTATATTCCACACCGTGCTCGAGTGATCTTTATTTCAATGTTTTGAAAAAAAAATCGAAATATGTGTATATATTTTAGTTGACAGGACAATCTGTCATTTAGACAAAAGATTACTCTCCTTACAATTCGATAATATTTCAAGAGAACTTTATCTTCTTTTTACTGGTCGTAAAACGCTACTGATCGTATTTAAATGACTTTTCTCATAACCGAGACGTAGATCTCACATCGATAAGAAGTGAAATACAGGACGAACCAAGTTAATAAAACGTTTAACCACCGGTTAAAACTATCGTTCGAAGTCCGCAACGTAGAGATTTTATCGAATCGCGTAGACCGGTCGTTCGTTACGAGTAATACTTGTTAATAGATACGAGTTCGAAAGAGTCACGCTTAACAATGCATTCCTATCTCCAGATATACGCTTTTGGTCTCTACCGTAGGGCATCGTAAAAACGAACGTAAAACACGAAGGACGAGTCCTCAGGATGTTCCCCCGTTTCACCTTCTCCTCCTTTTTCTCTCCTTTTTTTTTCTTTTTTTCTTTCTTTCTTCCTTCTTCGTCCTCATCGTCGAGCCTTCTTCTTCTACTTGGTAAAACTTTGAAGAGCCACGGCGTAGGTACGTTAATGCCACACTGTCATTCGTCCTTCCATGGTGAAAACTTAACGGATTCTTGAGATCGTGAATAAAATAGTAAGGAGAAACATTCAAGGCGCGAAGGGGTATTATCGATTCTTTTTCGCACGTTTAACGCGAAATTTTTTACGTTTCACGGAAAATAATTCAAAAATGAAAATGAAAGGAATATTTTACTAATAAAATCATTACCACGAACGTGAATAAAACTGTACGAGAATTAAAATTACTCGCTTGATCTTTAAATCTCTTTAAACTCGTACTAATTGATATTAAAAGCATCAATTTCATTGTCGTTATATTAATATAAGAAATTGTGGTAAATTTTTGGAAAGGAAATTATGACGATCAATCATCATCCTCTTATACGATAATTTTTGAAAAGATTATAAATTCACCTTTTTTTTTTTGTTATATTTAAATTTTCCATGAAGATTCTATGGGATCTATATGTCGGAAAATATAATTAAGAACGAATAGGAAATTAAAAAAAGGAAGAAAGAATATAGATAATCGATGGAGGGTTCCCATTGAAATTTCAATGTGAACATCTAGTACCATCGAAGAAAGTTTTACCTAGGAGAGAAATATACCCTAGAACGGGAAAAATTACCCAAGCTTTTTCCCTGATTTATTACGTGGAATAAAAGTCCGTTCGTCGTACATCATATGCGATCGCAATTCCTGAGATTCTCTTCGTAGAAAAGGTGACAAATTGTCAGTGCCTTCATAGTCTTGGCATTCGTTATCGAAATTTTCCATACGTTTCATCGTCACGCGCGAGTTCCTTTCTTCCGTTCTTTCTGCTACCCTCGAAATTGTACCGTTCACCCTTAGCATCCTCTCCATCTTTGATAGCGTTCCTTTATTTATGACTTTCCTTCGATCAAACATGTCCCAAATGCATCATTTCTGTTTTCTAGAATATTCCATTCGTTTTACACGACGATTTTATACTTACGACGTCAAGAATAAACATTTTTTATCACTCCTTCACTTTTCGAAAGCCAGCTGATGAAACGAATAACGTCGATAATGCAAATGCTGAAAAAATATGAAATATAGTTCTTCGACAGTATCGTGATCGAAGCTAAACGGATAGAAAAGTTGTATTTTGTAATATTTATTATTTCACCGATGATACATCCATGAATTCAATTGAAATATCGGACTTTATTGTGTAAGTTTCGATCATCAATATTTTATAAAATAATAATAACGTAAATACAATAAAATAATCGACTAAATAATATTACAACGATAATAGAAAAATGAAGTATTACTCATATATGAATAGTTTGATAATGAAAGGATTGTTATTAACTTGTAGCTTAGCTTTTCATTGTATTCGCTGTAGTCAAACGTATCCATTGATCGTCTCTGCATGATTCGATGCCGGTCATTTTGAGCGACGCTTCCTGGGAAATTCTGCACTTCCGTTTAATCAGGATTATATTGCTCTTGCTACAGTAGATTATATTGGGTAATATGCGTACTCGAGCTTTCGTAGATACATTAATTCCCACAGTCTTGATAATTAGAGATTATCAAGACATTTGTGTGCGTGCAACCTCGGATATGAAATATCCGGAATTTATTAATACAGAAATCGACCTTTTAAAGCATCACGAATGAGTTCTCCAAGTACGAAAATTATATATCCAGTACGAAAAGCATAAATCGCTGTACCGCTTTTTGGATAAGGAAAACGCACAGAATGAATGTCATCTAGAACGACATAACTTATATCAATAAAAACGATAATGTTTGCTATGGTAATTTCATTAAAGATCGAACGCACACAGTTAGGTAATTTATTTAAAAAATTAAAAAGTACTTTACATTCAGAATAAGTCTACATTTTATTTTGATCAGCTACTCGATAATACTTTATTCGATAATAATTGGTAGATAGTATTTCAAGTAATAAAATTTCGTTTGCTTTAGTTTTTATAACCGCATAAAATTCTCTCTGAAGTAACTATTTTATGTTAATTTTTAATTCTCTCATTAATTTACATATTTTTGAATTTTAAAAATACTGTCACGTGATTGCGCTAGAGTACCATAGCCGCACGTGAATAATGAAAGGAGATGAATCTTTAAACGTGGAAAGGAAGGAAAATGCAAGAACTTAACGGTTGGTCGTGTAGAGACAAGGGAGATAGCGGATGGTGAGTCTTAATACTAGTTCATTGTCTCAACTAGCCTAAATTATGATCTCGTGAAAGATTTACCAAACGACGTATCCTTTGTAGATTTCCAACCATTTGCAGATGAAGGAAAATAAGCACGTGATGTGTTTTTCTTGAAGAATGAGAGGAAGAAAAAAAATCTAGATGTTAAATTGAAACGAGAGAGCTAATTGAAACAATTATTTTCAAATTAATACGGATTACCTACAAAAAAAAAAAGAAAAATCTTTAAGAACACGCGTAATTAAAGTTTCTAGGATAACATTAGAGAGATTTTTTTATTTCACTTTACGATATTTTTATTTTCATTTTACGTTAAGCATGTCCTACCTTTTCTACTAAACCCCGACCTTCCCACGTCCCTCTTCGTTATAAGCTTCTTGGATTCTTGCTGGAATGATTTATTTGCTCATATATCTTATTCCAAGTCAGATGATATTTCCTCTATCGAAGGCACTCGGTGAGTGCTTTTGAAAATGCGATTTAAGGCTTAACGATAGTAATTATGTTCATACCATGAAATTTTTTAAATTATAACGAACATAAAGCCTGACGATGCCTATTTACTATTCCCTACGAATCATATTTAACAAACGAGAACTTTCTCGATGGTAACATACAGCTAGACAAGCACGTTGTATCTGAGCGCTCTTCGAACTGAAGACGAAGTTTCCAAGAACGTGACCATTACGATTTCTCCGTATACTCACGTCTCAACTTTCTCAAAAACAATAAACTAATAATAATGGCCATGTTCCAAAATCCGATATTCGACAATTCTCAAGATAGAATCGATTTAATTGTTATCGTTGAACACGAAATACTTTCGTATAGCTTTTTACGTACTTTTTTCTCTTTTTCTTTCTTTTTGATTCTTTCTTTTTCTTTTTTCTTTCTTTTTCAAAACGAAATAATTCGCAATATGCCAACTTTATTTTGTCGAATTATTAGAGATATTAAAAAAGAGACACGTAGATAATAAATTGATAATCTCAAAAGTTCTGCTGGAAAAATATACGGAGAAGAAGTCAGACGAAAAGTAATTTATTGACATCGAACATTGAAGGATATCGTGAAGATGAAAGCAATTCGTTCATTTCAAGTTTGCTTTTTCTTTTTTTTTATTTTTATCACAAAAGAGATAGAGATAGAGAAAGAGAGAGAGAGAGAGAGAGAAAGAGACGAAAAGCACCAGTCGACACGTAATCTCGCTGTTCGAAAGAATTCATGAAGGAAGCTTGGTGCTGAAGTGGTAATGTATAATGGATGAACGTATGTTGATCTTTCGAGGACATATGACGTATTCGGAGAAGAATAAAACGTCGTACGAATAAGGGCTGCTGCCAATGTTCTCTTTTTCTTTCCCATACTCTATCTCCGAAATTGACCTTTTTTCAAGCAGAAAGAGAGAGAGAGAGAGAGAGAGAGAGAGAGAGAATACCTACAGGAATACTTGACGTTTGCGAAGAAGAATTTTTATCTTTCAAAAAGCAAACTCCAATCTACTGTATCTATCTATCTATCCTCTTTTACAGAAACATTTGAAACGTCGCCGATGCTGGTAATTCAAAATTTTACATTTTAAGGGTATATTTTTAGTCACAAGCATAGCCTAGGAAAGTTGATAAATTGATAATTCGATAAATTTCTATCCGCGAAGTTTCTAATCTAACTGGCTGTGACATAGATAATATAACAACGGTTGGCCCAACATACTGTACCAACTCCGAGTAAAGGGCAAAATGAGAGAGGAGAGAATGAAAGAGAAGAATGAGAGAGGTGGAGTGGTATGTCGTCCGGAAAATAGATGACATGCCTGTTTCGTCTCGTTTCAAGCGCTGCTAAGCCGCTTTAACTGAAGCTACTAGAATTGCATCCTATTTGTTGAAACCACCGGCTAATTCAGCGGGCGTTTCTTTTCCTGAGAAAATCAGCCAACAACGTGTCATTTCCACGATAGAAAGAAATTAAATTGGAAAGAAAAAGTCGAATGATCTATAATAGTCGTTTAAGATAAACATCTGAAATTATACCTGAAATTATACATACGTATTCCAAACATCATATATAAAATATAAAATATAAAATTAATATAGGAGGACAAGTCGAGATATTTAACGATATATTAATATAATAATTTATCGGAAAGGTCCATCGGTCGCATAGCGAGCGAGTCGGTCAACTCTTTCAGATCAAATAATTTATCGGAACTGGATTCACAAACTTCATGTGAAACGGTAACGACGACAGTATTCTCGGATACACGGAAAAGCTACAAGGACTGAATTTAAATCACATTCTAGTGGTTTATAATATATGACCGTTTTGTAACTGTCAAGCAGTGCTATGCACCAGGAATAAAAATTACTTACAACAAACACCTCAAATGCATACGCAGTGGAAAAGCTATTGCGTGGAAAAAATATCGATTGATTTCCAATGACGATTAAATTTATCATCTATAATCAAATCTTTGGTAATTTCCTCGTCTAAATTACAAATTGGAAAATATCGTATGCTTGATAAAAATTTAGCAAGATATATTCCGAATATATGACAAGATACCGAGATAATTTAATAAGTAAAATTCTATTTTCGTTTTAAATAATTGTACATAAAAACTTCATGAATGTTTCTGAAAACATTTAAACCGGAAAGTCCGATGTTCTAGAATCAGGTAAAAGCGCATTTGCGATTACATTAATTTTCGTACAGCGTCGGTTTGCAAAGGCGAGAGCAGGAAGAGGCCATAGGCAACGAAACAGGAAGCCGAGGAGCGAAGGACGATGACGTAAAAGGCGGAAACTTCCGGTAGGACTCGTAGAGAAAGTGTAAGGGGAGAAATAGGGAGGAGTTAGAGGTGGGAAAGAGGAGACCGAGAGAAGAGGAAACTAGCTTTGACGTTTGACCATAGCCAGCTGGTCCCGGTATTTCATGAATTTCCCAGATATGCCGAGCACTTCTATAATACAGCGTTTGCGTATAACTATTATACATAGAGCGTGAGCTCTAGCCACTCGTAGGACTCCGTGGCTAGCTAAGCTGACTGGTCAGTTGGTGCAACAAACCGACAACTTCTCAAATATTCCAACACCGTTAAGTTATTACCTTTAATTTATCAACGAAAGTTGACGGAAAATGTCGAACGAGTTATTTTAATTATTATCGTTATTCGATAGTTTCTGCGATCGTGGTGATTGCCTAGAAAAATTTTTAGCTATGATAAATTTGACACGAGATACTCGAATACCTTTAGAATATCATCATCCCGCAAAATTGACGTAAACGTGAGAAAGCCATTGCAGTCGGAATCCGTTGGAAGATTGTGTGCAGTCGACGTTTTATTCGTGAAAAGACATGCTGCGAGCGTCGAGTGCATTACTCGCATTACTCCTGTTACGTTACTGGCGTTGATGAAGGAATTTGAGGGAGAACTTTGATGAAGATATTCAGAGCGACGAAAGAAATTAGTCTACCAGAGAAGCGCGTCGTTTTAAGCTTTCTTCATCGCTGTGGCTATGTTTAAGATATTCTACTATTTTATTCGATCAAGAACATTTTATTGTATTCGTGGCCCTCTATTTTTTCTTTCTTATCTTCGTCTAAAAAAAGAATAATCAGTCTTACTCGATATAACAGTTTATCTTTATAAGCAAGATAAAAAGTTTATTTTTCATTCAAAGTCTGTTTTGTCACGGATTTTCTCACAAACTTAAAAATCAATGAAATAAAAATAAACTTTATCGGATAGTACGGAAGGGTAAGACAGAAAGAGAAAGAAGGATTGAAGAAAGTTCGAGTCACAAATAATTCTGGACAATACGAGGTTAACGGTTCCGCTGACAAAAGTAACTCGTCGATTTTAACTTCTTCATGAATCGTGTTTTAATGCTAAAAAATAAAACTTCCTCACTTATCTCCAATTCTTTGGAAGCTTAAACAGTGCAATAAAAGGCTCACAACGCAATAAAAGGTTACGAAGAAATTTCGCATCGAGAAATATTTTTTAAAGACACGTTCTTGTTTTTATCAAAATAGATTGGTTTTAACGCTATCGAAATTCTGATAAAAGTGGATCTAAAAGCTTTGTCGAAAAATACCGCAAAATCGTATCGTTCTTTTTTTCGTCCATCGTAGCCATATTTTTTTGCATTTTTTATTAATTGCCTCGGACCTCGAAAACCATGGTTATCTTTAAGCTTTACCGAAAAACGTCAGCCTCCAAATTGAGCGGTTTTTCAAGCAAGACTGAACCACGTAATAATACACCAAACAAGAAAGCAAGTTCTATGTTTTCTCAGATAAGTGGATTCTCTTAAAAACGAAGACAGACATAAATTGGAAGAGCATGGTTTGGTTAAAAAAATAGGAAGAAGAAGAGAACAAGAAAGAGAGAGAGAGAGAGAGAGAAACAGAAAGAGAAAGAAAGAGACAGGAAAGGGGAGAGAGATACAGAAGGAGAATTATTACGATGCGACATCGCAATTTGCACTCGCTCCCGTCGACGAATAGCGCTACATTAAGCCTCGTTTAAACTCTCTGAAACAGTTTAATTTATCATCGCATCTGGATTAGTTCGAAGCAAGCTGTCCGTAGTCCATCCAATATATGTGTAAGTTACATACACACCACCGTCAAAATTTAGAAATATACGCTCTAGGGATTTCTGACTTTATGTAACGGATGAAATAATTTAGAATACGAGCATGAACGTGAATTTAATCGTTTTCTCCATATACGATATATTAAAAATAATATATACAATATTTTATCTCCCCTTCTATCTTTCGACTCGATTATTCGTCGATCATCGATTGATTGATGGAGAGTACATTAATGGTGTAGGGAACAGATAAGTATAATGAGAATCGTTTATAAATAATGAATACTTCGATCATTTCTGGTTCGATTCAGCTGATTATATGATAATTAAAAATTATTTTGCCGTCGATGATAAAACGTTTCCGACGTTATAAATAATAAAAAGGTCGCATTGATTTTCGGTTTTAATCAGTAACCAAAGGTATTTTACTTACTCTCGAATAATTTATTTTCGAGATTTACAAGTACGGTACAAATCAGATTGTCCTGGACTACACACCACCTGAGCTGGTTCTTGTGGCTAAACGCAAGCCGATTTCTCGCGAATCTCCTTGTTACATTCTAACTGTTCTCTCTAAGGACGAAACTATAGAAATCGATGGGACAATAGGACCGATGGACGAGGAATCATAGAAAACGATGCAAGAGCTTTACGTTCTAGCACATTTAATCTATTAATCTGTTCAACGTGAACATTGAAACAAATCTATTATATTCATTGTAATTATAAATTACTTTGAAATTGAAAAATACAACGCAAATACAAATCGTCGTTACAAATTTTTCATTAGGAAAGAAGAACAAAAATATACTGGGAATAGAAAATGGAAGAGATGGTGGAAGTGCGTGCGTTCAGTAACTTATACGTTTGTCAAGATAAAACAAATGAACAATTTATTATTCATGCACAATGCATATGAACATTGTGAACTGTATCCAACATTACCTATTGAATCTCCATTTTCACATGTTGTGTTAACTAAGTTTAGCATACTCAGGTTAATTTTGCGATTTTACAGGAACACCTAATTTCATAAAATATTCCATTACTCGCTAATTTTGGGTCCAGATAAATTTCTCTGTTTTGCAATAAATATTTATCACTAGGGGTCGTTAAAAATCGTGCCGCCTCTTTTTACACGATATACCTATATCAGTTTTTTATGGTAAATAATTTTAACGAACCTAGAAAATTTTTGACAAAATGTACATACATTAATTAATGATTCATAATGATCGGTGGAAGAAAAATTTATCGTGAGCTAAAATGTGTGGATATAGGAGATAAAGGAAGAAAGATAGATAGATAAATAAAGAGAGAGAGAGATCAGTTTCTATTCAAAATAGATCGTAGTGAACGATAACCAAAGATAATCAAAGCTGACGAGATACGATTGATAGACAACATGAGAATGATTGTACTTGCAGCTAGATCTAAACCCCCGTATAATTTCAGCACTGAAATTGATACGATTTAGATATAACAATCTAGTCTTTAAAACGTTATAGCGTATATATCTTCCTCACTTATGATTCCAATTCGCGCAGGATCATTATTAAATTCATCATTGATATAACGAAGATGTAATTAAAATGAAAAACGAAGAAATGAATAACTATCAAGAAACAACTAAAAACTTCGAATATTCATTGATCCGAGCAATATTAATTTTAATCGATAATAATGTATATTGAATAATCAAATGATTAAGTTATTGTAAATGTGATTGTATAATCTATAAATTTATAGAAATACAATGAGTATTAATAACAACGTCAACTTGTCATATTGCTTCCATTTACAACCTACTATATCATCGACCATGATATAATCCGACATCGATCAATAATAATTGTTAAGGCTTTTAGTTTTCGAGTAAATCCAATGAAAAAGAAACAAATTGGATAAATAATAACCAACGAGATCTTTCTAACACTAACGCTAAAATATTCCCATTACTCTCGTTTCGATCCATCACCAAATCTATTACATATTAATGTCAATTGCTACAATTATTGCATGGTATAGTAAATTCGTTCTCTATGTATTTATCAGGCAAATAGATCTGAATCTTTGTGATTATATTATTATAATATACTTTTGCCCTACCGATATGCCAAAGAATCATACGTAATGCAAGAAATTTTTTCCAATCTCGCAATGCTTAGATCAAAATCAAGCACGTACGATATTACTTGGATCATTACCAGCGATAAAACTCATTTCGTTCGCATGACAAAAAGCCATAATGCTAATTATCGATGTCATCACGGTAAGTGCGCTTGACATTCTTACTAATTTACGTAATGGACCGAGATATACGAAACGGAACAAAAAAACGGAGAGTTCGATTTTTAATTAGGCATGCCATGTAGAGGAAACATATACGTAATATCGTAGTTTACACGAAACGTGAGCAAGTTTAAACGAAAAAAAAGAATTGTAAAAAAAGAGATATCGAAATTTTCTATCAATATCGGTAATTAAAAAATCTTTGTATAAAAGAACTTTTGTCTCTACTGTCGAGTAACCATAAAATTAATATTTGAATTGCGAGTCAGAAAAACTCGATTGTAGGAATGCATGAAAAGAATTCATGCAATCATTATCTTTCTGAACGAACAAAATAGAGATAAGAAATTTAAAAAAAAATAAAAAAGTAAGAAAAAAAGAGAAGAAACGAAGAGCGAGTATTCGATATCATTCATGTGTCAAGAGTGTCGACAAAAAAATTAATAATAATGCTTCCATGGTACCAACGAATAAATGTTCATGCAAAAAATCTTATTTCATATTGAACGCTTTTGTTTTGGGTGGCAAGTAGGAAAAAAGTTCTTTTAGCGTTAAGAGCATTGGCCACTTCGCTTCAATTTGCAGTGGTTTCTACTTATCGTTGAGAGCGTTCTTTTGCCCGAAGGGAATGTTTCGAAGGAAAAAGGAAAAAAAGTAACAAAGAGACAACGTACGAGCATCCGTAGAAATTGAATAGGATAAGAAAACGATCGAGCGTACCGTAGAGTCAATATCTATAGTCAACTCAGCAAATATTGATTTCAGAATGAAATGAAAATGAAACTGTTTAGTTTTGTTTGATTGAAAAAAGACGGTATGTAATTAATCGTAATCGTAGAGATCATTTATATATTTATTTATTTTATATATGTCTGTGTGTGTGTAAATATTAAGAATAACGAAGAAAAATGTCTATTTTTACGTTCATTCTGAATAATCTTAAAAACTGAAAAATACAAGTAAATCATTTCTCTTACACTTACCTCTTTAACATCTGTTCCGAGATAATTTGAGTTCTGACATGAGTACCTGGAGAAAAGAAAATCTTGTTATTTGGATATACACTATAAAAAAAGAAACAAATTACATTTTGGAATGAATGAAATGAATAGAACGATTTGCAAATAACAAAAGTGTAGGTTTTTGAAGCAGCTAGCGATCATCACGAATAAGAGTTATCGCAGAGTAAAGAAGCGTGAACTACGATGCAGTTTAAATAGAACACGAAAGGGAGGAATGAGATGTGAAGATTGGCACCCAGCCAGAGCACTGTCACGCTAAGGTACATACAATAACAACAACCAAATGAAAGTCGTACGTCATTGAAAACTTCTTCGTGACACATATGCATCGTCGGCGATTTTCTAATTTTATCGATTCACTATGGCTTGTCAACTACCCACTACTCTTTCTATCGATTCTTAGATTATATTATCGAACTACATACATACTGTTATGTATCTAAGTACATACACAGACGCTATCGTATATTTTTATAGCGACGAACTAGAGATATTTGATCGTATCTACATAAATTTGGAAAAGACAATTCAATTGTTATCGAGTGAATTTATCTTTCGATGGCTACGCGATATTTTCTCATCTCGAGCAAATATGTGAAGAGTCACGTAGATAGACACTATTTTCGATATTACACATACGGAGGACAACAGAAAACTTTGCGAGGTAGAATAGACAAGTGGAACGGGCAAAAGGCGAATGCATCGAGAAGAAAGATAGAATATGAACAGATGTGCAAACACGGAAGATTATCTCTGTTGCCGTGCATTTGCTTGAGAGAGAGAAAAGAAAGAGGTGGGAGCAGATGCAACCAGCGGGATAGAAACAACCGTGGACCCTATTTACAGCTGCAAGCTGTCTGTTTGTCGATTTTTTTCTTTTTATTTCTACTTCATCTTCGTTGCAATAACGAAAAGAAACGACTTGTAGTTTTGTCTCTCTACCTCTCTCTCTCTCTCTCTCTCTCTCTCTCTCTCTCTCTCTCTCTCTCTCTCTCTCTCTATTAAATCATCATTTATTTGTAAAAATTAAATCATAACGCTCATGTTATAAATATAAGATTAAGATTAATCTCCTCTAAAATATTAAAAAGTTCTTCAGAGAAATATATCGTTAAAGATGTATGAAATAAAGAGAAAAAAGAGAAAAGAAAAAATTACGAAAAAGACTGTTTAATCAATTTCTACATTATTTTCTTAATGACTTATCAGTCAGATATTTCTTTTTCGAACTAAACGAACCTCTCGATATATTTTGAATATTTATATAATTTAATAAAAAGAGATAATAAGAAATATTAGTCTCCTATCCGTCTTCAATATCGAACGAATTTAAGATTTACTCTTCATACTCTAAATGCTCTAATATACGTAGATATACTTCGGTATGTGAAATATAATAACCAATACGATATCATCCTATTTAAGTAGACATCGAATGTTTATTGGGTCATCCAAGTTTTATTACATCAGATATGGCTATGAATATAGATACATTCTTTACTTCGGATATTTGCTTATAGGCGTCTACTATACGTGTAAGTATGTTCAAGTACATTCACATGAAGAGAAATAAAGCGTCGAAAAGCTACAAGCGGATATTCCATTTCAATGGCTTTCTCGTTCAATGGAAGATTTTCATTCGTAGTGTGGTTGCTTCGTTTATTCATCTCCTATTTGACGTTACTTTATCCAGCTAAGAAATCTACTTTACAGTACGTCAAAAACGACCCTTCTTAACGCGCTACCACCTCTGACTCCCTCCTACCATCCTTCCCTCTCTCTCTCTTTCTCTCTCTTTTCATCTAAAAATCTTTAATATTACCGAGTAATCTTGCAACATTCGCGTAGCTTTATTAAAATTTTCTGGAAAATGTCTTCGCTGAAACCCTTTTGAATTTTTTAAACGATAGAACCAATGAAATGTTAATTTTTTACAAATAGATAAAAGGAGGTAAAAGACAAAGGAAAATCAAAAGGAAATTATAAATTGTTTCTAATCCTTACGCAAGTCAAGTATTATTCGGGTCGATATTAAAAATAGAAAAAGATGGAAAAAAGACATAATTCTTTAGAGAAACAATTTTAATGCAATATTTATTAGAGTAACATCTTTCCTTTAATAAGCGAAAATTTGTTATATAGATCCCGTTAAATCATTTATATCTGATCAAAATTAGACTAAAGAACGAACGCATGTATTCACATAAGCTAAATATTTAAAAGAAAGAAAAACGATCGAGATCTTCCATCGATTATCACAATCTCGTTATCACGAGATATAAAAAAATTGATAATCATTTACATTTTATTGTTAGTCATTACCCCAGGAAATTTCTTATTACGATTTTCTTCGTAGAATAAAGACTTCAATCGTATCATATATTTTTCGTATTCACATTTGAATATACCGATAAATTGCTATGATATATATATATATATATATATATATATATATATATATATATATAAATTTAGCTGAAAGTATAAGTTACAATTTAAAATGGATACTGATATTGTCGAAGTCTAAGATAAAAGAAAATTGTCTGTAAAAATAAATTGTGTATGTCTGCAGTGTCATTTATATCCTATAAAAAATAGATTTGGATCATTATGTTTATATACATTGAAAAAGAAAATAAAGAATAACAGTTAAGAACTTTAACAATCACTCGTTCGTTTTTTATGAATATAGGATCCTATCCGATAGTTCAGGCTCATATATCCGTTTTGTTTTTTATTACTACGATCGTTTGAAATTTTAGAATACATCGTATCAATTTGTTGGAATCTATGAGGCAAAATATCTCGTGGTGATTGTCCGCAGAAACGATGGAGATGGTATATCTCGTTTCGCAACGAGGAAACGCATCTGCGGCTGTTCAAATAGAGATTTCTCGTCGAGCACGTATCAGAGGGAGGATTTCTAAGGGTCGCGCATGACTCTCTCTCTCTCTCTCTTTCTCTCTCTCTTTCTCTCTCTCTCTCTCTCTCTCTCTCTCTCTCTCTCTCTCTCTCTCTCTCTCTCTCTCTCTCTCTCTCTCTTGTACAAGACATATACAAACGACACGCCGAAGTCCTACGATATTCATATATATACACATGTTCAAGTTTGACGCACGTACGCTCGTTTACCTGCCTATGGAGACCACGCGAGTTCTAGCACTGCAGCGAAAGCCCGTGACCCAATAAACGTTTGACGAGCGGATAGCAACGGTAGCCTAGAGTTATGCATGTATTCGTGGAACGATCCTTTTTGAAAGTTGTTATATTGATGCATGTATATTCATCGGTGATTGTGTCGAAAAAAGAAGCAAATTTGATTTGATATTAGGACAATTGTGCAATATCGAATATTAATTGAATGAGAAAAAATGTAATGAAATATTATATTTATAAATATGAATTTTTGTTTATCGTTAAGTAAAATTATTGATCGGGATATAGTAATAGAACTGAAATAATTAAAATCCTTTTGACTTTTTTTATCAAGCAATCTCTAAATTTCCCTTCGTGTACACTTTTCAATCGATACTTATAGAACATAACACATAGTATTATGCTGCTCGATATTATCCACATGAAACTATTCTCTGCAAACAAGTTCCTGCATTATCGTTAGAAAATGAATATATTCAGCAGTATGTATTTATTATTCGCTTCGTGAGAGAGTTTTAATACAACCTCGAACTCGATAAAACAGGTGTTAGTGAAAAAAGGAAAGAAAATATGAGAGAAAGAAAGAGAGAAAGAGAAGCAAGTGGTTTTCATTTTCTATCTCGTGACAATTTTCTCTATTTACTTGTTTAATACAAGAATAAGTGAAATAATACCTCGCGCTTATAATTAGTAACTTTCGATATAAAATGTAGACAAATAAATATAACGAACGTATCTACTTTGTAATATCACTTTCTTGACAATACTGATGTTACTCGTTCTTAGAAACGTAATAAATATAATAAGAGATATGATAGAGTACGAATTATGATCAATTTATCATAAAAGAAAAATAGTGAACATAACGTATAAATAATAACGTAATGAATAGTAAAATAATATCGTAATTATATACATGATTAAACAATATTATAATGATAAACAATATATAATGATAAAATAAATAATATTATATAATGATAAAACAATATTGTAATTAACGGAGTGAATATTACCTTTTCAAATAAATTTGAAAAATACTTTAGTATACTATTGATTTGACGATACTAAACTAGTCAATAAATTAATAAATAGAGCATCAGTGTATCAGCTATGATCGATTAAACAAATTTAACATGGTTATTCAAAGTGGATCGATAAATTCGTATTTGGATTGTTCAACAATTCGGGGTGAGGAAGCGTTAAAGATTTCTGTTCTGAAGTTAAATGGGTAACCAAGTTCGATTACAGCATGGTGGTTAGTGCGAGTCCGATCAGAACCTGCCAAGAAGTATCCTAGAATAAACTTCCGAACTGGATCGACAGGTAAGACACTCAGCAAGGTGCCGAGTTTACTCTCGTAGTTAGTACTCGGTGAATTGCAAGCAAACCGTAAAACGATGAGAAACCACCGATAAATTTTCCATCATTTGTACAATTTTCTAATATTAGATCGATTTTCTAGTATAATCCGTTTAGTATTTTGACTTTTTCGTTTAATTTGATTAAAACCATTTGTTTTATTTTTATTCGATTAAATTATTTATGTTCGACTAAATTATCCTTTAAAAAATGAAAAATTTTGTGAAAAAAAGGTAGGTTAAAATGACCTTTGCTCTATAAAAATTTTAAGTTTTTTTCTATTGGTGAAAATATTTCTCAAAAAATATTTCAACAACTATTTTAACAATTTTAGAAATATTTTTTAATGATTTAGAAATATTTCCAGAAATATTTTAACAATTTCTCTAAAATAACGCCATTAGAGTGTTATTCGCAACATCATTAAATATGTAATGTAGAATCAATATTTATGAAAAAATATGTTCGCATCGCAATCAAATAGTAATCCGATCCATATTCGATACGATGAATTTCATTGTCCATGCAAATCAGTAAAAAAGAATAGATCGAGAAATTCTCGTGTACGTCTGTAACGCACATTTGGATAATCCTAAGTTTAAATCCGTCAGCATTCGCAATTAATTTGCAACTCGTTCGATTTTATTTTTATCACGTATATTTCTTCGGATTGAGGTCTTAATTCCTTTGTCGAATATAAGTCGATGTAGAATGGAAAAAGAAATAATAAAAAACAAAACAAAAAAAATAATAATAAATGCAACGATATTTACGGGGATTTATATTCGTGTTCGAAAAAGGAATGGATTTGGATTTCAATCCGATTAAATCGAGAATATATATTCGTATATATAGAATGTATATATATTATCAATGATTATTAAGTATATTGTAGATATTCTTGGCTTATGAAAGCTTATCTCTCATAGAAATATCGTGAATATTCCAATGATACATTAAGACTAGACATTATCCTTTATTTCGTTTCCAAACTTTGAAAAAGCATTAAAATGTATAAAAAGAATAGGGAAAATCTTTCTTTGATATATACGTCTCATCGAAAAAACGTTATTCACGGTACATTAAGCTTCGAAGCTTCGGAAGTATGCACTTTCTACTTTTTGCTCGTTTATCGAAAGAAAGAAAGGAAAGGAGTGGGATGACCTTTATAACCAGTAATCGTCGCTAAAGAGATTGCATCTATTTTTGCTCCGATCAAATCACAAATTTTCGTTGCTTCTTTTTTCATTTCTATGCAAAAGATAAAAAATTAATTATTTTATCCGAGAACAAATTAAAGAGATATCAAAGATAAAAATGATACCGGATGATAACAATATTTAAAATCATAAATAAAAGCGATCGATGTTAATACGAGACGAGTTATTATTTTTTAACTTTGTTACTTCTGATATTATGAAGAATAATGCATTATATATCGGTAGATGATACATTTTTTCTAAGAGAAAGTCTATCAGGCTATTAATAAATAAAAACAATTGATTATTGAAATAACAACTGTTATTGTTATTGTATACAGTAATATCGAAACTTATAAATAACGAACGATCTATCGAGTGTCTAATAACAAAAAATCCCTATCGATTTGAAAAAGAAAAGAAGTACTTGAAAGAACGATCATTTTCGTAAAAAAAAATTGTAGAGATGAAAGGAATTAAAACAAAAATATTTGATATTATTTTCTTTCTAGTATATCTTTTATTTTCTCCTATAGAAAAGCTGCAATTTGTTTTATTTTTAGATGGCAATTCGTCGATTTTTGAACGTCAGCAATTCAGAAGCGAATGCGGAAAGGCGGATCTCCAACTTGTCCAAAAATACCAAACTCTCATCAAATCTGGATCGAACGATGGAGGCTATGATGAATAGGTACATAGATGACAAACGGTGGTAGCAAGTGAAAGAGGATTCACTTTTCACTAGAGGTGGGAATATCATTCAAACATTCCTCACCAAAGTGGCATCCGTTTTGCAACAGCATCGTAGACCAATCGAAAGAAAAAAACTTTTGAATTTCGTTTACGAGAAAGCGGATATGAATTTATTCTCTCTCTTCCCTTGTTCCATTTTCACCATTTCAAAAAATAATATAACCTTTCACTTTTTTCTCGTCTCGTCTCCGTTAATCCGAACCGACGAATTTAATAAATAACACGAGTACCTGCTTTAGATTTACATGACAGCAGAGATCCAAGTTTATAATTGCCAGAGTAATATACGATTAATCCGTCCACTCCCTCATTTATTAATGACAACACTCAAAAAGGTTTTTACACCACAAGAAACTTTTTAATTACGAGTTAAAAATACTCTGTAAATGATTTTTGCAAAGGTTATCATAAATATATATACATATATATAAATCTTTTTTTCCGTCGACTCATAGTCTAATAATAAAGCAATTAATAACATTATATAAAAATTTCCAATTTTTTAAGAAAAAAACAGACAGGTTGTCAAACTAGATATATCATTGCAAGTAGTTATGAATTCAATACATTTTTCATAAACGAAAAATCGAATTGATTTACGTAATAAAATTGATAACTATCGGGAATAAAATTATCTTTAAAATAAGCAGATTATTTCTTAATTACGTGCTAATAACATATCTCGAAATTAGCTATTTGTTGAGGAATATTGAATGATATCGATTTATCAGATAAAAATGAATATAATTATAATAATAATATATTGATAATGATCTTTCTAATGATCAAAATTTAATCTTAGTCGTTTAAATCGACGGTTGTTTCAGTTCACTCGATAAATATTTTTGAAAGATCTATCCCATCATTTTTCATATCAAGAAATTGTTTCATTATTGATATAAATTAGCGAAGAAAAATTATAGTTTAAGATGACTTTTTAAAAGATTGAGTTACACTTGGGTTAACTTTTCGTAAAAGGAAAGAGTGAGAGAATAAGCGCAAATTAGATTTCGAGCTGAGGGAACCTCAATTTTTACCCCTCGATAAGATTTTTTTCCCATAGGTATACACCGCCGGTGGCTATCTTTTATCCGATTATCGAGTTATTGCACCGTTATATTTCCCGAAGAAAAGTGGATAGATCCGGAAAAGAGATTGAGAAGAAGAGTTCAGCCTCGTATCACCACGCTTGCATTGTATTTCAGAGGAACAAAATTTTCCTATTTTCTATCCTTTTCTTTCTTTCTTTCTATCAGGTGACCGGCTACGAGACGTCCAATAATCAAGTTTATTGGTTGATCATTTGGAAGATAAAATTGAAAATCCCGGCTGGTTGTCGTCGTCCCATTTGCTCTCTCTCTCTCTCTCTCTCTCTCTCTCTCTCTCTCTCTCTCTCTCTATCTCTATCTCTCTTTTTCTTTTCTCTCTTTTACTCATAACGTCGTAAATATCATCGACTATTTCGATCCGCCCACTCGTTTCTATCCGAGAACAAGACTCGAGAAAAAGAAGAACGAAAAAGGTGTTTCATATATCTCAACGATATAGACACACATCGAATGTACAAATATATTTCACGAAAGTTTAAATAATATGAATTATTTAGCTCGGAATTCGGGATATGCGTGAATGAAGATTTCGAAATTAATCTTCCTTTTCTCTATTTATTCTTTATCGTGAAAATAATATTAACAAAGAGAATGAGAGAAAGAGAAAGAGAGGAAGAGAGAGACAGATAAGGAGAAAGAGACGCACAGAGAGAGACAGACAGAGAGAGAGAGAGAGAGAGAGAGAAACTGAAAGAGAGAATAATTGCTATCCGGCGCATACAATTAGGAGAACAATATACGATACAAGATGAACACGTAAACCGGCTAAAGCAAAACTCCCAACGCGTAAGAAAGTTGCCAAGTTTTGGATAGTAACGCGTTACCATCCCTTGCGTACCAGTCCTACCTTCTCTCATCCTTTCATACTACTTTCCGACATCGTCGTCCGTCTTGGAATTACTGTTGAAAAGCGTTAGCGACTTTCTTTTGTCACGGAATGTAAAGAGTATTACGCGGATTTCATTTACACTCACTGAGCGCGATCCTCGAGAAGTTCTACCTCCGGAGGAAAGTTTCAGAAGCAGATTCGAGCAAAGGTGGGACTCAACCTCCCGTTTTCTTCCGTTTAGCAGATGTTTTTTCTTCCTTCTTTCTTTTTCACTTTTTCTTTCTCGTCACGTTTTATACAGACTTCTTACCATTAGATTCGATTATACCACAAGTAAAGGATCATCTCGTATCATCTCTTTCGTCCTTTATCAATCGACATATCGTGGAAAAAACATTTTAATATTCTTACGATATAATCAAGCTACTTCGTTTATCACAATAATTAAGAATAATTCGGTAATCAAGCACAATGTCTAGTAAATTGTGATTAAAAGTCGCAGTAAGATTAACCTTTAACATGATCGTTCTTAAAAGTTCCAGAAACAAATTTATTATCATTAATAACGATATCACTATATATACAACCTGTAAGAATAGATTATTCCATGTTAAATAATACATTAGAGAACTTGAATTTCACGAAATGCTCAGTGTTTTTGGCCGCAAAAGAGAAGTTCGACATAGGTGTTTGAAAACCTTGTTGACCAGAGATGCAACGCATGGAGCCTTGTAATGGATACATCGGGAAGTCTTTGTTTGCAAACTGAGATTACGTGCACGCAGCCGACGCAGGAGCTCGAACAGCGTCGCACGACGGCCCTTGAGCTCATAAATATTCATTTAATCTGATCTGATATGTACAAACGTATTCCGCGCCTCGTGTAATTGTCGGTGAAATTGCAAATCGATATCTAAATGGGCCAGCAGCCCCTTACTACCCTCTCGGCCTTTCTACTATCCTCTTCCTATTCTCTCCCTCTCTCTCTCTCTCTCTCTCGCTCTCTCTCTCTCTCTCTCTCTCTCTCTCTCTCTCTCTCTCTCTCGCTCTTACATTCCACGTCGGACGATATTGTAGTTTACAGGAATAGCCATTGGCGAGAACGTTGTTCCACTTCGCGCCGCTTTCTGAAAGCCTCCAGCAGCAACGAACTTACCTTCTACGACTAACTATCCCCGTCGTAAAGCAAGCTTCGACGCTTAAAGGGACAACTTTGGGCACCCTTACACTTTGAACACACCGCTCTCACTGACACGTCGTATAAATACGTATCCCATATATAACGTGTAACTTACCCATTTACCTTTTCTTCCTTCTTCTATTTTGTTTTGTTTTGTTTTTTTGTTATTCGTTCCTTCTCGCACGTCGAGCTTACACTCGCACGTGTACATAACGTTCGCAAGTGTCCGTAGTACTTTCCCCTTCAAGGATACTTCGTGTTTGTGTTTCTAAAGCGCGGCTTCCTCGACATTTTTGTAAACCATTTCTAGCGAGAACGCTGAGAACTTCTCGTATTTAGGCGTTTCAGCCTGCGGCCCCCTGCATTTTACTGTGAAATTATTTAGACGGTAGTTTTTTTTTTGTATGGAAGATATATGGAAAACTGCCTTTTGAATCGCGATGTTTGGAAAAAGAAATTATGAGACGGCTCGTAACGCTTCTGGTTTGACGTTAACGTTAAAAAAAATAATGAAACGTGAATTTTTTTTCCTCTTTTTTTTCGATGCATTAATGTTAAATTTACCATATTTCTATTTTTTTAACTTTAAAATATATCTTTTTTGTCTAATTTTCATTTATGTATCGCGAGCTTAAAAAGTTTTTTACGAAAAGTTTTTCAATTCTAATGCTACTAATAATAATTATTCAGGATAGAACTTGAGCATCACATAATGATGA
Organism: Vespula vulgaris; assembly: GCF_905475345.1. NCBI lineage: Eukaryota > Metazoa > Arthropoda > Insecta > Hymenoptera > Vespidae > Vespula > Vespula vulgaris. The sequence goes on along the minus strand of NC_066587.1, from coordinate 3,364,151 downwards.
GAACGCGTATAAATATTTGAAAAGGAATATTCGGCTTTACCTACTCATTTCCCAGAAACGATCCTAAGCAGAGAATTTGCTGTTCTATTCATACACAGCATATAGGTACCTACCAGTCGTCAAAGCGCGTCGATAAATATATGCACTTATATAGAACTTGGAAGAGATTTACCTAATTATCTGTACCGTAAAACGAAAAATGTAACCAATAATATTTTCTAAATAATTAGAATCGCGAAATAACGATGTGTAAGAAATTTGTTTACTCGTACCTGCTTGTTTCTGTTCGGGAGAGAAAAGACCGGACAGTAATTTTTTATAAGGAATAGCGACGAATAAATTTATTCGTTGGTTGTATTTTCACATTCCTTACGAAGATAATAAGATACAAAAAGAAAATTATAAGATATTTAAACTTTTAATTAAAATTGTGGAGATATTAAAATTTTAGATATTTCTAGTTTTAATTTCGTTCAGGAGACTTTTGTGAGATCTACGGAACTGGTGATTTTTGAAAGGCTTTTATGAAACTTATCGGAATTAAAACGTTCGCAATATTATTTCTTTGAACTGAGATTGTAAGAATAGAATACTACAAAAATAGTATTACTGCCCGTAATAGTCATATTGCGGAGAATTTTGGATAATTTTAAATTCTTACGAATATTAATTAGATAAATGGCAAATTTAATTTCAGAATTAAATTAAAATTAAAATGAGAACTGAGATCAGAATAAGGAAGTATTAAAACATTTAAAAAAATTCAATATAATTAATATCAAGTGGTAAGACGGTCACCGATTAATAAAATTAATTTATTTCGAGAAAAGCCACAATCGTTATCTGCCAACATTTTCCTCGTGTTATCTCCTAGGCCAGTGCGAAACATCTAACGGAAAAGAATTAACATTTACCGCAATGATGTTCCGCTCCGTTTCGGTCTGCTTTAGTCGTTGAATATAGTAAATTGTAACATTATGCAGAATTATTTCAAAGCCCGCTTGTTAGCTTGGTATGTGCATACCTATCTACCAACATCTTTTCAATAAAAGTCACACGGAAAATTACGAATAAAATGTATAATTAAGGTTCTTGCGAATATTAGCGGTGTAACGAAAAACTCATTATCGTATTATCTCAACAAAATAAAAAGGTTATACGTACGAAAAATATAAATAATTATTAAAATGTATCAATATCGAAGCAGCTCTCATTATGATACATAAACACGAGTCCTAGGGGGATTTTGCATCGCACCAAATTCGTATTTTCCATTAGTTTCTACCGAAGATCAGGTATTACCGTAAGCCTACGGCAGAACCTTCAAAGACAAAAGCAGTGTGTTTCGCTTTGATACTTGGACTAGTACGCGCAGTACGTGACTTTGGGCGATGAACAGTCATGTCGTCGCTTCAAAGGGGGAGGAAAGATGAAATTGGCTCCCGTCATCCCGTGAAAACGTGGCAGCTCAGAGTCAAGACCGTATAATGAGGCATACCGTGTCTCGCCTCGTTGAATGACGCCCTCCTTTTCCTGAGACAGCTTTCGAGTATTTTCACGGATCGCTACGCCTTGTTCGTTCCGTTTTCTCGCGTCTTCTTTACCGCAAAATAACAAGGTCCGTCAAGATCGAACTTGACGTTTCTGTTATTCGTTCAGCAATCTTCATCCGTTGTTAAAATACGTTTAAATTAATATAGATAAGTCGATAGTTTCAATTAATATTTCGATATGTCGATACGTTGATTAATATCACGTCCGAAGAAAATAGAAATGAAAGGTTATTTCGTGACGTTCGATCAATCGACGTTTCACCGTCGAAGTTACGAGGAAAAATCGTTAATATCGAGCGCGCTTGAGAATACGCGTTCCAAAATTACAAAGTGGGGTCCAGGCGCAGCTTCCGGACATTAACTTTTCAAAGGTTCGATTTAAATTTCCCGCACGTTCGACTTGTGCTGAAATTTAAATCGCGCCATGTGCGTTTCCCCACGAACTGCTCTCTCGTTTGAATTAAATCGATGCATATAGGAAGAAGGGTGACCGGAAAATCGTTGCTGATATTAAAAATTTAGACCATCTTCAGCCGCTTTTAACTGTTACGTCATTGTGCTCGCTTCGAGTACGTTCCTTCGTTCTTTATTTATTTTTTTTCTTTTTTCTCGATCTCTTCCTTTCGACTTCGTATTTCCACGTTACTGTATTGCGAGAAAATCCGTAAAAAGCGAGCCAGAGAAACGAGAACGGAAAGAGTTCAAAAGCGAGGTGGGTTAGAGATGAAGCTTGCTCATTGTCGTATCCGCTTGTTATTCGCGCTCGTTATGTTGGAGCCAGCGAAATAAATATAAAACTACGGAGTTTCTTTGTTAAAAGATACGTTAAAAGACAACCAGTAAAGAGCAATTGTAAGCAATAAATATAACGATGATAAAAAGCATAAAGGAGAATATGTAAAGAGTTGCATTAAAAAGAATATAAGCATACCAAACGCATTTAATTTGGTAATGTAGCTGCTACTAATTATTTTTAAATTAATTCTAGCATTGATATAAAATAAGCAAAAAATACTAACTATTTCTGATATACGGTTATTTTTTTTAATTAAATTAAATTAACTTTCAATTATAAAATTCCACTTGAGCGCATATTTAAAACTGTACGTAGGTATATGTAAATAGATATAATCAAAATGAGATTATAAAATAACATCGGACTATTTCATAAAATAATATCGTAATCACTCGAGATATGAGTTACACAGTATTCTTTTTTGTAACTTTAATATGATATTACGTAAGAGGCAAACGAAACGATTTATCGTTATTAAAGATCATGATAAGAGTGTGAAATCTTCTCCGACTACGTTGGTTAGAAGTTAAAGAAAAATTAGGAGTAGAAAGCGTGCAAACGCTATTAATTTTCCAGGTCAACCTACCGAGACAATGAGCTTTGAATATAGCCGCAGCCGTATCGCGCATAGTGAAAGCCAAAGAGAAAAGCATAAGAGAGAGAGAGAGAGAGAGAGAGAGAGACAGAGAGAGAGAGAGAGAGAGAGATTATTCGAAGGTTCTACGTTTACCGACGCACCCTAAAGCATACAATAATGAAACACTCTTTAAAAATTATTACTTTACTTCTTCAAGATAATTCCATGCTTTTATATTCCAGATTAATATAAATATTTATAAATATTTTAGAGCGGAACGATTACTACAATATTTACTTTATATACAAATAATACAGTTACATAAAATTCAAAGAATGAATGAATAGATCTAATTACCTCTATCTTATCAAGCCCAGAAAGCGATTCATTATTACGACGATTAATAGACCGTACCTATCTGTTACCAATTAGCTTCGGTTAACGAACTTTCCACTCTATTTGATTCCCTTCTGTAGCTGACCGAAGCAGATACTGATTCTCTTTCAAGAGAATTTCTATACCTATATAAATCTTCCAATAATGCGGAAAGAAGAAGAATTATTTTATAAGTAATTCTTCAAGAAGAGAAAAATATTTATCCACTATGAAAAACATTCGGAACTTGTATCTTTTCGATTTCAAACTTTCAAAATATGTTCTCTGATAGTCGTCGATTGATCTCGCGTTTCTTCGTACAAAAGGGCCCCAAGTGGCATTTATAAGGGAAGCGTAAGAGAACGAAAGACAAAAAACATCGGTGAAGAGGGAAAAAAGAAGTGAGTAAAGCAGAAAGAAAGAATCAACAGAAAGAGACCGAACCTATTTACGCCGGCACAAATGGCTTTGTTCCTTCGTTGACGCGGCACGAAACTACCAGTCCAATTAGCCAGTCCCGCTCTGATACGTTCAGATCTAATCGCGCAAGAGTACAACTCGGAAAAGTCTCCGATCCTCTTGGGTACTCTTACTAACACGGATAGATCAGGGAAAAAGAGTATCTATTCGTGATATGGATATTCGGTTTAACGTTCATAACATTGTTTCGTATTCCCTCGAAGGATTTTAACAAAAATAATTAGAAAAAATAATGATAGTGTGATAAATGAATTTGAGAAAAATCAATCATCGATGATACTGAAATAATATCAAAATTGTATTAAAAGTTATAAAAATCAGGACCGACGTAAAGAATATGACACACACACATACACGTACTTTCTCTCTCTCTCTCTCTCTCTCTCTCTCTCTCTCTCTCTCTCTCTCTCTCTCTCTCTCTCTCTCTCTCTCTCTCTCTCTCTCTCTCTTTAATCGTAAACGATACGAAGAAAGGAGGGTACGAACAAGTAATCAACGTCGACGTTTCTGAATCGATAGTACCATCACGGAGATTCTCCGTGCTCTTAAGTCCATTTATCAAGAGGCAGGAGGGTGATCAACGACGGTAGTAGTAATAGTAGTAGTAGCAGTAGTAGTAAAGAAAGGAAGAAAGAGAAGAGGTGGTCTGGTAAGGTAAAGCTTGGAAAAAGAGAAATAAGAACGTGGCCAAAAGGTCAGACCAAGAGAAAAGTTTGCTCGAACTTGGCCGGAGACACGCGTAATCGCGTGTACATGTGCGATTAGCCGCGCGTGTCGCCTCTTTGACCGTACGCTCACGCTCGCGACAAGTGGATATATCGGCGAACGCACGAAAACACGCTGTAACGCCCACGGGATAAGAATCTTAGGATCTTTATAGCCAAGAGTAGCTCAGACTAAGGATTAGAATTTATCGTTTTAGAAGACTACTTCGACTCTTACTTCCTACCGAGAGTTTCATGGTACCTCGACCAGATTGTTTCCTCGTTTCCTTTTTATTTCCTTGCGTTCCTATTTCTCTCAGGTAATCCCAGACGGACCGATTCTGCCTTCTTCTACAGTTACTCGATTCGTTGTGTTGGAACGGTTGCATCGATTGTCATGAACACAGTAAAAGTCTGGCAAAGTTTACGACTTATTGAAAAAAAAAGAAAGCAAGAAACTTTATACAATAACAACAACAACAACAATAATAATAATAATAAATAAATTGACTCCAACATTGATTTATTTTCTATTTTCTCAATGCTATTCCTATTCGTGCAAGATGAATGTCAATTATCGTATCTGTATGACTCTTTGGAAATAAATGATACCTGATGAAAAAAATAATGAGTTAATGAAAATTGAAAACTTTTCGATCGATAAAATATCACTAGGCAATACTTTAGTTCATACGACGTTATGAGAAGGCAAAGAGCGTCGTAGCAAACGTATTCCACCAGGTTGCATTTTCGTGAGAGATACATTGAGTGCTCTATCGTACGTGGTACGGAATAGAACGATAAGGAGGGTAAATCGAATCGAAACGACAGGAGGACCCGATATCGTGGGTTGGGTTCGAGTCTCATCGAAACGACACCGGTCTTGTTGCGTGTTGGTGTTACATTTATTGGAAGGAGATACCATGATGCGTCCTATCGTTAGGAAGACCACCACCTTAAATAGAAGCCACTCTTTTTCGTGCGTCGTCGGATGGCCAGAATGGTTTTTTTCCCCTCTTTGTATAGCTACGAAAGGTATATGTCGAAAGCAACTAACATTTTTTTTCTCACATTTTTTCTTTCTTTTCTTCTCTACCTTCTTCTTATTCGAACGATAGCGAATGAAAAATGAAGAGTCACGGTTTTTCGATTACGGCAAATCGAACGCCCATCTCTTTCTCTCTTTCTCTCTCTCTTTCACCTTTCTTCTCCTTCTCTTTTTTCTCGATCAATCGATATTCATAAAAGTGAAAATGCACGCTCCCCTCCGTGAAAAATGAGAAAGGAAAAAGCGAAAAAAAGAAGGGGAAAGGGGGACGGAATAAACGAGGAAAATTAGAGAACATATTGAAGATGTAAATAAATAATCCTATTTCTCCTTTCTTTTCATTACGTTTAATTACTTGCAACTTCAAGTTATGTAGCTCACGAGTCAATTGTTTTTAATAATTAGTAATGAAAGGAGAAAGAAAAACACATTGACAATACGAACAAGAGGGAGAGAGAGGGAGAGAAAGAGAGAAAGAAAGAGTGGTTCACGAATATAATTTATTTGAATGGTAAAAGAAAACAAATCGATGTTAACGCTAATTAGGAAACCCATTCACCCATCCTACAATGAAAGAGATTTTTTCTTTTCTCTTAAAAAACAACAGCTTGTCTTTAAATGGGAAATCATTTCCAACCGTTTCTCCGACTATGATTGAACTAAATGAGCCTGGAGTTTTACGTAACGTCCGTAAAATGAATCGTTTACGTAAGCACGGAAATTGTTTCAAAAGAGAACTGATTAACAATACAAAATGTACTCACATTCGATTTTTACAATGACTGATCGAACAGAATGGTGAAATATTTTGGAACGTTCATTTATCTGATATATATATATATATATATATATATATATATATATATATATATGATATATATATATATATATATATTGTATATGATATTGTATATAATATATGATATTGTAGTATCGTTTTTAAAAATTACTAAAAATTAATATCGTAATAAGCATTTTCTTTCAAAATATCCATGAACAGTAAAATATTTTTCTTGTTTGTTAAGACAGAAATCTCATCTAGTTTAACCATTACATGTGCGGCAGTAATTGATTAATCGATTTGTGGAAATTCTCAAATGAACACATGCTGATAACGAATATGCAATAGTCTTGATTTATGCGCTTTATCGTATCTTAATGTATCTCTTCAGGTGACCTTGATCATAAATCGCTGCACGAAGTTATTCCATAAATTACTCTAATCGCGTACAATACAAAAATTAGATTGTGGTTATCAAAAATGCAAACTGGAATAAAACATGATAAGCTTTTGGAAAGAGACTTTCACGAGTATCATTTTTTCATTTTTTTTCTTTTTTAATTAAACCGAGTTACAAATTGTAACGAGCAACGTTCAAAACCCATAAACACCGGAAAGGTCCAATTCACGCGAGCTCGATCAATTATAGGGTAATGCATATAACTGAACGAGTACAATAGGGCGATGCTTTTAACGTGTTTTCTAATTAAATAAATCGTCCGGGTCTGTTTGCACTTACGGCTAGTTACTGTCGAACCAGTACTAATTTCACGCAATTTCGTGTTTGCATTGCCATTGGAACAAAGTTCGACAATGAAACTAGAACAAGCTTTTCTTCATTTATTTTTATTTTTAGTTTTCGAATATCTTACTCAAACCTAATTCCGAAGAATTGGTAAAGATTTATTTTTCACGTTTATAATTTTCCAATAGTTTCATTTTTAAGATTAAGGCTAATTCCTAAACGATTTTAATTATCAAGGTGTCATTTTAAAGATGAATGCGGGGAAATGGTTTTTTTCTAACTTTTAAATTTTGTATAAAAAAGTTATATATAAAAAAAAGGTGCTTAAAAAATTTTTAAATGTCACGTTCTTGATTAAATCTTAAGAATTATACCTCGACTTAAAGTTATGTGAACGATGTTGTTACATTTGTTATAGTTATCGGTTTAGTTTTCTTTAGCATTTCGACGAGTAATCGTAAACATTCAAACTTTAATAATTCACAATTTTGATAATTTTCAATCATTCAAATGATCTTAATGTACACGGAATATAATAAATTAATACTTAAACAATAGTACGTTTTCTTTAACATTATGCGACTCGTAAAATGCGTTACATATGAAATAATTTAATTTAATATTTTAATAAAATTAAGTTTTGAACTCGCCTTCAGTCATTGCCTTCATCTAATATCAAAACGGACTTTTTGCGCTTTTATTTCATATTTTGTGTTCCATACGTGTTGCTGAAGTCATACACGCTTCTAACGAAAGGTGATGAATTACCTTAAATCCAGATAGTCGTTAAATAAAAATCTCGATTTTCTTTCTTTGTTTTTGTGTTAACTTTATGACACATCCGCGGACATCTGTCCTATGTTTTTATTCTTTTTTCTTCGTTTATCCTTCATCTTTTCTAATATTTTTATTCACTTTTGGATTATAAGAGAACGTAATTAGTATGACATGAAAACGTAAAAAGGAAAATAGAGAGATAAAGAGAGGTTTTACATCGGAAAAGAAAGAAAAGAGGTACTTCTCCCGAATTCTCTAACCTCATAGAAAACATATAACTATAATTCACTAACATGACACTCCTAGTAGGATTCTGTATAAGACAAAAAAAAACATAGAAAGAAAAAGAAAAAAGAAGTTTCTGCATTAACTTTAAGTACCTTTCAATTTTACCATATATTCGTTTTCGCCAACTAATTAAAACTGAAAGATAAGTTCTACTCATTATACGAGTCCCAGGCATTACGTTCGTGCATCTGTCTCTTCTTCTTTTTTCTCTACAAAAAACGGCGGCGCTACTTCCGTTTAATTCTACGATAATTGCAAAAAATAAATTTTGCCTAAAAAACTATACCGAACGAACGAATAGTAACCTACAATGCATTCTAATTAATTTCCAACAAAATTATTTATTGGTATCGATCTTTCACCTAACGTTGATAGAACTGTCTTTTAATCGAGTTGAAAAAGTTTCCATCGTCCAAGCAATTAAACGTTTCATTAAATTAACAATTGTTTACTTTTATTTTCTTTCGAGATAAAGAACAATAATTAATCGGCCAATAATATATTCAATCAATTATTTCATCGATCTGAAGAAAGAATCTTATAAGGTAAGAAACTTTAACCGCGTGACAAAAGGTAGGTATCACTTTTTCGAACAGAATAACGAAAGGAAACGAAAAAGTTTTCTCCTATTGTGTAAAAAGGAATAGTTCTCTCTCTCTCTCTTTCTCTCTCTCTCTTTTCCCTCTGTATCATTCTTTTATGTGTACGCGAGCGTTTCCGACGAATAAAGTTATGGCCAAGCCTTCTGTTAGTTCCCCTTTTTTCGTGCTGAAAGTTACAGGTGGAGCCAAGGCAACTACAGTAATGAATTATTGTGCATTAAGCCAAGCCCATGCTACAATAGAATATCTTCTCCCTTTCCTAAGCCAGTCCATCTAACTGTGATAAACAGAAGAAGAAAAGCATATCACTATAATCCCTTTCTCACTTTGCTTTGCAGAGTATCATGCATTGGTTGAAATTTCATGAAAATATAGAATACTCCAGTCTATAAAATTAAAGTGACAGATATGGATAACCAACGAACAGTCCTAATTCCGACGTCTTAGCTTTCACATTTTTTTCTTCCTTCTTTTTTTCTTTCTCTTTTGAGGAAAAAGACCCGAAACATGTGGCCACCACATTTCTCTTTTTTTTTTCTATTTTCTTTTTTTCTTGCCCTTGCATCTTTCCTTTTTTAATGAACGATGAGAATTCGTGAGTCAACGTGATATTTCTAATTTTTGTTCCCTTTCTTTTTTCGGATTGACGATCGATGTCACTTCGGTCGCATTAATAAAAAATGAGAGATAATTTCTGACGATAACACACATATGTGTCTTCTATATGTTTTAATAGACTTTAATAAATGATTTATCGCGCTTAATTGATTATAATTGAATTCCCAAAGACAATTAATAATTTCTAAAACTTCCAACTTTAGCTACAAATTTTTTTACACAAAAAATTTAGCACAAATTTTTTTGCTATTTTTATTACTACGTGCACAGAATTTTTTTCTAAATTATCATCGACTTAAATTTTTCTTCTTTTTGGAAAGAACTAATCTGTCAATAATAGTAATAAGTGGTAATAAGACCAGCGGAAAGTGAAATCTTCTCCCGAGAATTTTACAGTCATTCTATTATTTCGTAGACGGAAATGAACAGAATCTCATCACGAATTAGAAAGTACGATTTAGAGAGTTCGCTCAAGGAATATATATATATATATATATATATATATATATATATATAGACACACACACACACACTCATATATTTATACATAACATATAAAGAAAATTGAGAGACAGACGAAACGAGATCGCATCTGTTTCACGAGTATGATTTCCTGGCGGAGCTTGTATCAATTATTACACGGGCTTATCCCGCGGTAGAATGCAATACCTGCCAGTGAAGATGCAATGCCCAAGTGGAAGCGCACCTATCTTTCTGACAGCTGAACTACGAGTGGAGTAGTTGCGAATAATCAAGGATGTACAAATGCTGCAGAGCTTTCTGTACCTAGTAGATAGAGAAGAGAAAGAGAATGTGAGAGAGTAAGATAGAAGAAGGGGAAGGGTAGGAAACGAGTCGTTGCTGTTGTACCGTCGAAGTAAATGCACCGGGTACCTACTACGAGGATGATCAACCTACGCGGAAATTATGAAGCCACGGTGACCTCGTTCGAGAGATTACGTTCGTTATCCAAAGTGGCAACTCAACATGATTTTACGAGAATCTGTCGAACGAAAGATTAATCGTCTCTTTTCTTCTATTTTCATTGTTATTAAAACTTGTTTATTTAACATTCAGATATTTACCGTAATTCGATGTAGATATTTTACAGAGGAAGTGTTAAAGAGTTTTATAAATGAAGACCAATCGTGAAGTGCATACGTTTAAGATTAACTCGAAAGGATATTAAACATGAAAAGGAGAGAAAGAGAGAGAGGAAGAGAGAGAGAGTGAGAGAAAGAAAGATCCTTCGTGCTAATTCGATAATATAGACGGTGCTGAGTTCTTTAATTAACTCGACTTAAAAGTACAAAAAAGGAAGGGACAAAAAAAAAATATAAAGACAGAGAAAGAAAGACAAAAATAGAAGGGAGAAAGAAGGACAAGATAAACGCTAAGAGCCGTCTAATTGTAAGTAGGGAGAGTGCAAAGGATATTTTCCCATCGTGAACGGGGTAAAGTTCATTTCTAGGTGGGTCACGTGCGCACAAGAAAAAGAAATGGAAAAAAGGAAGAATAGGGAGAATGGGGAAAAAGAAGAAAAGGAATAGGAGATACACGTTCGCTGGAAGCTCGCGTAAAATCCAAGTCCTCGCACAACGAAACGGAGCGAGTTAAGCGTATTTTCGCGAGGAAAAGGGCAATTCGATAAATTCGACCGAATTAAAAGCAACTCGTGACTCCCCGTTGCAGAATGGGAGAGAAAATTTATCGTACTTTGATCGACGCGTTTCGAGTACCGTTTTCGATGAAGAGTTCGTGCGTGATCTTTTTCTTTCTTTCTTCTTTCCTTCCTTCATCTCTCTTTTTCATTCTCTTTCTCTTTTCGAAGAAGTACTCGGTAAACATGGTACCAGCCAACAACCTTAGACATTAGACGATATATGATAGCAGAGATAATGCTACTATTAATAATATACATGGCAAGCGGTAAACGAAATGGTTAAAAACTGTTCTATTTATAATACCTTAACGAAAGTAACAACGATAACGTTGCTTACCTATTTAATTATATCCTTAATTTCTTTCTCCGTTCTAGAACGATATCTATACCAAATAGCCATTAATTTTTATCGCGTGCAAGCTCTGCAACGAATGCATTTCATATTACTATTAAATCTACAAGTCTTTGTTGAGAAAGGAACCAACCAGTTGTTGGATATGCGAGTTTACGTGATCAATTACAAGCGCGACGTAGGTCCACGATAAAATCGCTTCGTCGTTTGTTAAATTATTTTATCGGCAGACATTAATGCATATGCAGTTTTAAACTGCTAGTTTATTTTACTAAGGGATATTATGATTGCTTTTGTAAAAAATACAAAAAAAATAAACAAATAAATAAGTGCCTTAAAAAAGATCTAATATAAATGTTAAAACAAATTCTTTTTTATTTTCTTCTTTTTTTTGTATTTTTTCCAGAAACACTCGTAACACACGAACAGTAAAAGCCCAGAACGTGCGAAGAACCTTCGCGAAGGAATCAGAAGAAATTTTATGTTTTAACGCGCTCATGGTAATTTGCATCGTAAAGCGAGTCGATTACCGCTCGTTACATAATTCACGAACGTCCGTGTGCCTTACTTTATCGGGAAGTAAGAGAACGAGAACGAGAAAAAAGAAAGAGACAGACAGAGAGAGAGAGAGAGAGAGAGAGAGAGAGAGAGAGAGAGAAGAGAAAGAAAGGAAGAACCGTCGTAGGAGCCCTTCCGGTACTACTAGAATCTACCGTTTAAGTGTCGGATTTTTCTCGTACGCCTTAGAAATGTGCAGTCTAAAGAAAAAACAAATAAAATGGATGTCGTTTAAGTAGGATAATAATTTCATGCGAAGATGAGTGGAAGAAAATAATCGCGTCCAAAATTTTTTTTTAATTTCCCTAACCATAATTGAAGATGAAAATTAATAATTTCAAACAATAAGCAAAATGAGAATCCCCTTTCGTTCGTTTCCCAAAGCCGTATTATAAGAATAAAAATATGTATGTTTTTATTACAATAACGAATTAAATGAAAATTTCATGATATTTTTGTCCGTTATTAATATTATTTTAATTAACATTATGTAAAAATCGTATTGAAATATAAAATAAATTTTCTTAAAATTCTGCGTGAATTTTGCAACGATAAAATGATTTATTTATTTTCTTCTTTCAATCACTTCTCCAACGAAACTTGGAAATTTAACTTTTTTTCACGATCGAGTGAACTCGTAGCGAATTTCTCAAAAAGCGGATCAAAGGATCAAGGTGGGATGTAGGCAAAAGCAACATAGCGAGTACATATATACGTGTCTAATAGCGTTCAACACAAACGATAATAGGGTGGAACCGCACGCGTTGCCAGGAAACAATTATCGTAGCCTCCTCCCCTCTTTGGCCGCAACGAGCAATTAGCGTTTACTCGCCGTTACATCTGGACGAAGCCGTAACGAAAGGAAAGAAAAAAGGCGAGAAAATAAAAAAGAAAAGAAGAAAAAAGGAAAAAAAAGAAAAAGAAAGAGAAGGGAAAAGAACGTTTATCCAGGGCGAAGCTAGCGTAGTGATAAAACCAAATTGAAGTTCACAGTGTTCGTTCAGCTTTCTCTCGAAAATGCAACTCCGAAAGCTCGCGGGAAGGAAAAGAAGTTCTTCCATAGGTAGTACAGGGTGTAGTTTTAGAAATTCGACTCGTTCCAAGAAATCGATTCGCTTCGAAAGACCTCCTTGAATTTCTCAAGCAAAACGCCATGCTAAAAAGCTCTCCTTTCGTGGCATTGAAACGTTTTTCTTCCTGTCTTTTCTTTTATCCTTTCTCTTGGTCTTTTTTCGTTCTGCTTTAGCTAGCTATAGTGTATGTGTACGACATACTCCTTTCATTCGTTTGGTCAACGCTTTGCGACGAGTTAAGTTAAGTTAAGGGGGAGAACGTGCACGTCGGTATAGCGTGTGCAAAGACAATTATGGCGAACTCGCGCGTAATAAGGGACAATCATCCAATTCAGAAATGGCGCGTTTATCACCGAGCTCGCGACAGCCAGGCTCGCCTTTCGTTTTCTCTCTAAAAACCGACCGCAATACTAAAGCAATCAGTCCGTATTATTTTTCTTTTTTACTTTTCACATTGTATCACGTTTTTTGTCTATCTTTCCTTTTTTTTCTTTCTTCTTCTGTAAATTGTTTTTTTCGATCTTTTGCGAGCGACTCGCTTGAAAAAGCTCTGGCACATCTTTTTACCCTTATTGCGTATAACTCCGTCGAATTTTCGGGGTTGAATTGTTACATGCTCGCTCTCAAAAGTAGGCCACAAAAGAGTAAACCAGAGGAACGTAGAAAGAGAGAGTGAGAATTAACCAACAAAAGTTTGCGGTTTAACGTAACACAATTTTTCGGTGATAATGCTTTTAAAAATGCGATCATAAGAGAGGACACGAGGGTAATTAACTTTTTCATTGGGCCGTGCTCCGGAGAATATGTGACAACGAACAATATGACTGATATTACAAAGCCCCTGGCTTCGGAGAAAATCTCCAAGGAATTTATAAAGGCTCTTATCGGTATGCGTATAAAACGATCGATATCTTTTGACGTCATTTAATAGACACATTATAAAATGTATCATTGATGAACACGATCCAACGATTTAACTTTCAATCGGACTAATACGATCTAAAATCATAATAATATATCTATTTTGAAAATATTCATACATCGTTGAATTTGAGAATTTTCGAAATTAAAGCCTCGATATATGATTCTTGAGTAAAGATTTCGATCTTTGAGCTTTCATACGAATATTGTCAGAAGGAAAAGCTTGTAACGGAAGAAGAATGACCGGCTAAAGTTTCTTATCGAAATTAATCGTCGTTCCAAGCGAAAGTTTATAGGCAGTCAGTGCTACTACACCGTGGCACGCGCACGATCGTTAACGTCAATGGAGACAAGCCTTTGGGAGCGCCAAGCGCGAAAGACTTGATGATCGATGGCTCGTTTGTCGTCGAACCGCATCGAAGCTTCGAAACGCTCTAGCAGCTTACTAACATCGTCTAAAGTCACCACCTTCGTTATAGGTCGCATCCACCTGCCCACCTACTCACCTTCTCTCTCTCTCTCTTTCCTCCCTTCTCTCTCAATCCTCCTCGTCTCTTATTCTCTTCCACCCACATCTCAACTCGGAAAGTTATGAACTTTCAGTCTTACGGTATTCATCGTGCTACGGAAACTACTAAACGATCGTCCTTGTAGTTAATAAGACCTCGAAGCATTGACCGAGCACGAACAGAGAGAACCAAAACGAACGTCGCTTTAATCTATAAAATAAAATGTTTGTCATAAGATTTTCAATACCTTAGCTTCCTAGAAAATCGTTTCTCCTTTCTTCGATGAATTTTTAATCTCCTTTTTTTCAAATATAAAATTGCCAATTTCGATGTACTACGACAAGTATATAATACGAAAAATGTTCTCTTTTAACGTATGTGCAGTATGTAATATTTAATATATCGAATGTGTACATTGCAAGTATAATACTTATTTATTTTGTTATTTTTTCGTAAGCTTTTCGGATAGGAAAGAAATTTTTATCCAAAGCAAAGAGTGTAAACCGTGAAACGAAGAATATCTTCTCCTTTTGTGAGACCGATTGGCCGCGAAATTTGAACTAGTCTCGACGATTGCCACTCGATAAAGGCGAGAACGAGGAAAGAATCACTTGACCTCGGAGCGTTACCGTTCAGGACATTTTTCTTCGGCTGTTCCTCGCTTTTTCCAACAACGGATCTCTATGTAATGCGACGGGAGAAAACTCCTCTAGAAATGAGAAAGACGCGATGGTACCGTTAAGTGACTTTGCTCTTACGAAATAATAAGATATTTCACTCTATGGAGGCCGCCGGTTTTAAAACTTCTCTTTTACGATAATATCTTACACGTGTGTTTTAGATGTGGCTTATTCGAGAAAAACCAGTCGAATTACTATAAAGAAAAAAGGAAAAAGAAAAAATATTTTCTAAATACAAACTATACGTTTAGAAGATAAATTCTTGTCAACATTTGTCTAATCTAAATATAATGGAATCAAAGTAATCTTAATGCTTTAGAGTGAACGATAAAGGCGCACTCTGATCGTAAGTTCTATTAATTCTGTTAAAAGAGAGAACACAAATTTTCTTAGAACAAGGTACACAGGTTAAAATCATCGCCTCCGTAAAATCACGTTTTCATGTCGAACAAAAGAGACAATCTATCTTACACGAAAGCATCCCCGTAGTGAATTACGGTACGGACTTGGTCCTCGTTGAAAGAAAAGTGACATAGAAGAAAACAGAAGCAAAAAGTAGTGTAGATGAAAAGCACTTACACTTGTATTCCTCTGTTGAAGAGCGTTACATTCGGAAACTTCAAAATGTTTTTGATGGCGATGTTGATTATTTCAACAAATATACGCGACGACATTTTTTTTTTCTATACAATATCCAATAAATATTCGTTGATAATATTGACTATTCTCGAAAACGTACAACAAAGTGATATTTTCTTTGTATACATTGTACTACATAACAAATTGTATAATTGAATTAATAAATTAGATATATCTCTACATATTTTCTCAAAGAAAAAAGAAGAAAAAGAAAGATAAATCGATGTAATATATATGTCAAATAAAAATCAAAGAGAAAGTAAAGTTTTTGTCACAAGTATTTTTACACAAGAGACTTTCAATATATGGCTCATTATTTGTCCTCTCTACGATTTCGATTCTTTCACTCTTCTTTTTCTCTTCTCTTATCATGACTTCTTATTCCTCTTCTTCTTTCTCTTTCCTCGACGGGTACACTTCATTAAGTACTTTTCCACGGGGACATCGGACTCTTTCGAGCACGAGATTACTTCTTCCTCGAAAACCAATTTGCACCAACACACACCGAGATGGATTTCCCGATGGGACAAAGGCTAAGAACTGCTCTCGTTCCTTTTCCGGGACGTCATTATTGCTCACCAAAAGAAAATCTTACTTTCACGTTAATCGAGAAGTACCTATAGGTATCTAGTTGTAATGGAAAATATGCATTTGTCTTTAACGTAAGAAAGAAGGTATTAGCAATTAAATATATTCAATATCTACAATGGTTTTAATTAATTTATTTCGGAAGATAGAAATTGATCGTTATCAATCCGAAAATAATCTCTCTACAAATTTATTAAATTACTTTATGTGTACACACACACACACACACACACACATATATATATGCATGCATGTATGTATGTGTGTGTGTATGTATGTATGTATGTATGTGTGTGTGTATGTATGTATGTATCTACATAACAGAGATATTCGTAATACTAAGAAATAATTCTATATCATATCGAACAACTATATAATAAAAAATGAACCCTCATAAAAGTATATTAATCGAAAGGTCAAAGATATCGATACAGGGGTCGATCACGGACATTTACCTCTGTATACAAACGTGCTTTGTACCGCGTATATAGAAATATATGAATACCAACATAAACGTATCTAATAAAACTCTTCTCCAAAAAAAAAAGCACGAACTAATTGCATTTTACTTTTCATATTTTGGCTTTTATAGGGGAAAAAAAACAAGTGATAATTCGTACATGAAAGGGAACTACATTTAATTACGATCGAAATAGTAATGTAAAATAGAATTTCGGTGATAGAACGATCGTAAAAGAAAACAGAAAGGAATAAAATAAAATACGATGAAAAACGAAGAAAAAAGAAGAAAAGAAAATATCTCGTTAAACGTATGAATATATACGATACGTGCGCGTAGTACGTAGTAGGTATAATCGGTTGTCAACGATGAATATTATTCCTACAGAGACAAATGCGTTCCTTGACCCGTTGAAATCGCAAACGACCCCGATGCGAATATACGCAAACCACTTGTCTTTTGTCCCGAAATTCCAGAGGCGGGACGCGTTCACAGTATTCTCTTTATTGCACAATACGTTTCAAGCATTTTCAACAATCTCGAATTACGTAGGAAAATATCATATCGTATGTTATCGTATAATTACAATTTCAATATAGTAAAATCTCTATCATAATCCAACAGAACGATAAACAAATCTTTTTTTAAGAGTGAAATAGAACGAACGAAAACACACGTGATCGTGTACTCGAGAGAAAATCAACTTTTTTTTATGTTTTCGATCATTAGAACTTTTTTTCGATTAATTGAAAGGAATAAAGACAGAGAGAGAGAGAGAGAGAGAGAAAGAGAGATTATTTAAATGAACAATATGTAAGTATATATCTGTAATATATATACTATAAGTATAACGTTAATGTTTCATAAGGTCACATGTTAAATTTGAAAAACGAAAGACCGTCTAAATATGATATCATTTCGGCTAAAAGCAGAAATTCCTCAATTAAAAAGACTCAAGTTGCGAGCACGAAGAATATATAAAGTTACGAGGAATAAAAGTGCATGACGTCAGGCATGCATCATGAAGCAAACAACGAGGACGATGACTCGGAGAATTATGAACAAAACAGAAGGCATATTCCAATTCGAATTCGTAGAAAATAACCGACTGGTCGGCGTCGAGCGTTAAACGAAATGGATGCAGTAAAACGAAATGGTAACGTTCCAAAAAGTTTTCTATTGTTCCTTGACCGATTCTGTCGAACGCTTTCAGTTCTCACGATTCTATACAGCTTTCTCTATATCTCTCTTTCTATTTCTCTTTCTTGCACGCACTTACCGAGATTCATTTTTTTCTCTCTTTGCGAACTACCATGTCGGGAAGGCAATTAAATGAAACTGTAACGCTGGAAAAGGGCAGAATATTTCGATATTATCTTCATCGTAAAATTTAAATGTTCCTTTCGTAGAGAAGTTGAGAAGGAATAGGATATAGAAGAGTGTGTGTACGTGGATAGGAAGAAAGTAAGTACGAATGTATGAATAAATGCAGTAGAAATGGTCGCAGAGTGGCATTCTTTTACGGTCAAGATGCTTCGGCACTTTTCACGAAACTCTTTATCCTTTCGCAAAAGAATAAAAATGTTTCGTAGCTGTCTTCTCGTGACGAGAAGAAGGGGAAGAGAATGAAGAAGGAAAAAGTAGCTGGTAAACGTTGCTCGATTTCTTGTATGATTCGTAACAGACGAAATCTCTTAGCCAAGTATACGAAAAAAGAAAGATGAAATAGGAAAGTAAAAGAAGTAGGAACACGGTCGAATTGTTACTCGTATTAATCATAAAAGAAAAACTATGCCAAACTGTAAAATCTTCACGATATAACGCAAGCATTTTCTTATATGTATACTATATTATTCTATGGTACGTATATCCGTATTTACATAAATTTAAAAAGAAATAGAAAAGTATAAAGTCGATGTTTTACGAGTTCGAAGAGAGAGAAAAAAAATTGAACCAGCGAGATATCGAGAGAAAATATTTAGTGATTTACTGGTGAGCTCCCTAGTTTCAAGTTACTCATAACTAATTTATTTAACGCTTACTTTGCTCATCGATGCGTAATTTTAATTTGTAGTATTACGTTTGTAAACCGAAATGACTCATTTGCGAGTACTTCTCGAGAACGAGGAAATAAGAGGAAAATTTTAAACGATATTCTGAAATTGTTGAGAAACCTCTCGATTCTACGTTTCTACTACTATAATCACGCATTCTTAATTAGGACGCATCCATGCCGTTATTTTAATTAAAAGTCTATGCATCGTTAGAAATGATTTTAATTTTTTCGTTATATATACAACGGAACTCTATCATAAAGCATTTTAATGAATGCTCGATTATACTGAATATACGAGTACATCTATCCACGGAAACTATGAAAATGGTTGAACTCGACAAAAGTTTCCGATTTTCAAGACTTTCTGAACAATCAGACAAAACTAAGAAACTTCAACGACCTTTGAGACCATCGACGACGACAATGATTATTATTTATACGCTTTGCTCGTTGTAACAAAAGCTCATCCATTGACACACACGTGTACTTATTTCCTTACTTATAAGAATGGAAAACGAACAAAACAGAGAGAAGAAAAAAAAAAGTCGAAATATAGTCTAAGAAGATATACGCAATAATTCCTGGTTCGTTAACTTTCAAAGAAAATAACCTTCTAAGAAAGTCAAAGTTCCATGATTGGTCTAAAAAGGAAAAGAAAAATAAAAGAAAAAAAAAATGGGAAAGGACAGAAAGAAGAAGAGAAAGGAAAAAAGAAGGAGGAAAGATAAAAGACGACCTCCTTCTACAGGATCGTAATTCTACGTCATAGAATCTGTCTTTGGTAGATCCGAAATAAAAAATAGTCACATAAATCCACGAAGGGAAATCGATCTCGACTCAAATCTTTCCAGTTTTCGTCTGATGTGAGATTTACTCGTAGACGAGAACCAATTTCGTTCTTTAGATTCGTCATATGTCTACTTGATTAGACAATTTGTTGAACTCACCGTCGATCTTTCAATCGGCCACCATTAATATCTGATTTTTTATTTCACGATATTGACGAAACGTCGAATTACTATTTTTTTGCTTTTATCCAATCCGAGTCTGAGTTCTTCTTTAAAATACTTTCCTCGTTTTTTCTTTACGGATTGCAGATATTTTCTTTTTCATCCTTCTGACTTTGCTTCGATTTTCGACTTTGACTTCCTTTAATCTCACCAATGTTAATAAATATTTGCACGTCAAATTCGAACGCGGATTCTAAGAGAACAACCTTATATGTATATCTGTATATATAATACGAGAGAAAGAGGCAGAGAGAGAGAGAGAGAGAGAGAGAGAGAGAGAGAGAGAGAGAGAGAGAGAGAGAGAGAGAGAGAGAGAGATAAAAGGAGAGAAAAAGCGTAATAGCTACGTACGAAAAAGTCGAGTATCAGTTTCGTTTCACCCCAGTTGGAAAACGAGTTTACAGAGATCTCCAAGCTAATTCTCGTGCGTATTTCACGATCGATTTTTGGAATTGAAAGATCGATATGCTTGGCAAACGCTTTGAGATCAGCACATTGAACGAGATAAAAGATTTCTTTGAAAGGCCACCATTCTATGATATTCGTGAACGTTCTATGATAACTAATATCATTGAAATGTTATTGAAATTTTTGTGAATGAAAGTACTACATAGAATCATTCAATATGTCTTCGTTTCGAAAAATCTACATCTAAAGATGAAATGATTCCAATTTTTAAAATATTTCACATCTAACATCAATAATATCGATTAGATTCAACGGTGACCGTTTTCGTATTACTCAGTTCATTGATTCGTACGTGACACGATTAAATGAATTTAATATTAGCTATTTTTCGCTCGTTGCATCCTCGCTTACACAAATTATAAGAAAAAAGATACAAATATTCGAGAAATTGTAAGAAAATGTCACAATAAAAAACGTAAGGTAAATAAATACGTCGCAATAATTTGTGAAACGGTAACCAAGAAAAATAATTTCTTGTATACCTTCCTCTTAATTTAATGAAGGAGACGCTGTGAGGAAAAAAAACATCGAATACTTAACGAAGACAGTTTGTAAGAAATTTTGCAACGTCTTATTCACGGTCGATCTTTTCTACTTCTTCATTTCCTTTTTTATCGTATTCAAGAAGCGTTCGTTTCAAAACTTTGAACCTGATTAATCACGGTCCGGAGTATTCATGATGCGGCGCGTTCGTAAAAATCTAGATGCGCCTGTGCGTCATTATGAAGCTCATAAAGTTTCATAAAGAACTTGGTGGATGATGCAGAATTTTCCCTTTTTTTTCTTTCCTTTATTTCTTTTTTCTCCTTTTCTTTTTTTTTTTTTTTTACTTTGGCCTTATTAAAACATGTAACTATGGTAACTATGTAACTCAACCATCAGTCAGAAAGAACTCTTCATGATAAACAGCTCTACTAATTTATAAGGTTTTAATGTCTCTCTCTCTCTCTCTCTCTCTCTCTTTCTCTCTCTCTCTCTCTCTCTCTATATATATATATATATATATATATATATATATATAGCTCTCTCTCTTTCTCTCTCTCTCTCTCTCTGTTCTTTATTTTTCCTTCTTGTTTAATTTTTTATTATTCAAATATTAAGAGATTCCTCTTTAAAAAATATTTTCCTCCTTCTCCTATAAAAATAATTATATGAATATTTCATCTCGCTAAGTATCAATTCTCCTCGCATTTTTGTTCCCTACAAATAAAAAGCACGATATGCGGAATTTAAGTGGAAAGGCGCAAAAGCATAGATATATCGTGCTATAATACCTCTTGATATAAATTCGATTCGCTGACGCGAATCCGCTATTCTCTCGTTGTTGAAAATCGTGCCGGCTCGATAGTCATTGGCTTTACCAAATGGACTTTCGAAACGGACTATCCCGCTTCTCGCTACTCTGAATTCAGGCTGTGGATCTTTCAGAGTCGTTTCGAACGCAAATAAACAATGACCAGTGAAGTACCTCCAGCTATTCGAAATGTATTTTCTTTAAAGCGACTTAGCCGTGTCTAGTTCGTATGGTAATAGAAGGAATTTAGCACGATGATAGAGCTAATTGTAGAACGAAGTAAGAGATGGATAGATAGATAGATAGATAGATAGATAGATAGATAGATAGATAGATAGATAGATCGATCGATAGATAGATGGATAGATAGATAGATAGTTAGAGAGAGAGATAGAGAGAGAGAGAGAGTCAGTTAAACAGAGAGGTGGATAGAAACGGAAGATCAATGCCCAAATGGTCGAATTCTGATCGTGCAACGGTGCGTGTAGTAGCAGCGAAGCCTACATGAAACATGGTACATGAAGAGAGAGAGAGAGAGAGAGAGAGAGACGGAGGAGGAGAAAGAGAGAGAGAGAGAGAGACGGAGGAGGAGAAAGAGAGAGAGAGGGAGAGAGAGAACGCAACTACATCATGAAGGTATTTCGAGGTGCGAATTCGGCTTGCCAATTAGCTCGTCCAAACCCGTAGGATGGGTGCCACGCGCTCTAGGAACCTTCCGACTGAAGCCTTCGTGCACCTGTGCACTGATATGCTAATCAAATTCCACGGGAGGATCTCGCTCCAAATGTGCTACCGTCGAAACTATAGAGAACTTACGGTGTCCTTTCCTTTGATCGTTATCTTCCTTCCATCCTTTCCAATTATTTGACAATGCAAGAGTATTATCACTTCGCTTTGATTTCGAATTGAGTATAGATGTGATATAGTTCAACCTACGTATGCTTCAATATTTTGCGAATCGTCCGAAACGACACAATCGACAATTTGATACGACAGCAGCAATGGAGCGATCGATTGAAAATTCACGGATGGAACAGTATGCCCGGTTCGGATATCGACGAACGTACTGGTGGTTAATGTGGTCGACGATAATAGATGACGTTCTCGGATGCGATATGATCGTCGAATGATCAAAATGGTAATGAAAAGCCGATATGTTGCATTGAAAAAGAACAATAAAACAGTACGAACTTGAAACGAAATGAAGGTTTAAATTGTACAACTCGCAATGAGAAATTGAAATAACGTTAGTGACAGTAATAGCAGGAAGTCAAGTCAACGAACGTTGTAGCATTCATCTCATCCGGAGAAATTAGCTTAAGCTTTCATCGAGAGCTACCGCAGGTAACGTTTCGGTAAGCGGAAGCGAGATTTGAGCGGCACCGGTGCGTAATACAAATAGACGAGCTTTTCCAGTATTAGCATCCTACTTGACACGCTGTTTGACTCGTTACATACGCTCGCACGAGTATGTAAGTAGAACTCAAATGAAAATAAATTGTCGGCCCGCTCGAAAACACTGTCGAGTTAAGGGGGAAGAGATGTCAGTATCCGCCATAGTCGTCGCGTAGCTCATCTACCTCATCCCTCTACTCTCCCTCTTTTCATTCTCACTCTAACTCTCTTTCTCTATCCCTCTTTTCAGACAGCAAAATTACTGGCCATGACGAATTTGGACTGCTGCTCTCTCGAATCGTTATCAAGGGTCCCTCTTGCATTACGTTACACCTAATAAGGATATATTGCCGTGACACCAAACATGTGTTACAAACGTGGGAAATATTCGTCAATTTTTTTAATCGTTATCTATTTTTATCCCCGTACTAAACTTTCTCGTCTCGTTTTAATAATTTCAACTGAAATGAATAATTTCGAGTTCGCGCAGTGAGATCGATAACGTCGACGCAGAAACCATTTACCAAACTCGTATTTAGATACTATTAACCGATACTAGACCTTTGTACGATGCAATCCACGGCTGAAATTAAACCCCTTCCTTTTCCGACTTCGAAAGATCAAGATGTTAACAGAGGATTGTTTATATTCGGAACGATCGAAGAGTTTATTGCTTCGCACCTACTAATTTCCTTCTGGATAATTTCTTTTTGATCTCTATTTTCTAACACGATTTCGATACGATGTACTGCATTACTCTGTCGCACTTTAGCTTGCTTTGATCATGAATCCATTATTCATTCCATTTATTCCATTTTCGTTCATTAATTTTTATAGAAAACTCGTAAATTTATCCACGAAAAGAACTTAAAAGGCTCTTTCACGATTATCTATCATAAATTATTAGGTACTGAAATTAATATAAAAAAGAAAATTATATTATCTCATTCGCCTGCTACAATGACAAAACTAAAGTTATGACGTTTGATTTTAATCATGGTTTTCCAATTTCGAATGGATCGTTTCAAAGCTGAAACGTCTTCGTTCTTCTCCATTCCCCTGTTTTCTGAAATGTGTTGAGGGCACGTTGAACCGGGTTACTCGTTGCATAATAATCACAGACGCAATTAAGAGAATATAACAATGTATTTCTATGCTTTGTAGTCGTCTGTTGCTTTTAACCATGGCTCAGCTATTTTGCTATTTACTTGGCAACACCTAGGTATATTCTATAGCGCATATATATATATCGATTTTATTCGTAACTATTATTATTTTCTGTACAAATGAGAGAGAAAAAATTGTTGTATTTCGCTACAGAGATACATCAGTTTATTTATTATACACAACAGCCAATTAAACGCGCAGAAAATATAAATAGATACGTAAATACACACATAAATACCACAGAGAACCGATTAAAATTTTAGTTTCCATTTTATATGTGCGATCCCATGCTTTTCGAAGAACAAGGAATCAATCGACCTCCTTTAAATGCAACAAGCAACGCCATTCCCCTTTTCGTGTGCGCCGCGTGTGCTTTGCGTTTCGTTCGGTCGGACGTTATGAGAGAAAGAGAGAGAGAGATTCGAGTAACAATCGCAATTCGCATTCCACCAAGAATCCTGTAAAACGGCAGAAAGAAAGAAAAGAGAAAACTAGAAAATTCTCTGTCTCTATCTCTCTCTCTCCCTCCCTTTTTCTTTTTCTATGCCCTTATCCTTCCCTCTCGCTGTACTATCGCTCTTTTTATTTTTCCAAAGCACCAGTATTCTACGTTAATATCGATATTTTTCTACGCACGGTGCTTTTCGATGGAAACAACTGAAAAGGAATAAATCTTTTCGATCGATAGGATCTAATATTTTAATGGTTTCGCAGAGGTAAGCTTCTTGTATCTAGTTCCTCACGTTTGAATATAAAATACGATCGATAGCCGATTATCTTTGAACTTCATATTGAGTTAGTTAACGTTTCCGATACTTGTATACAATTTGACAGTTTTAATTAACTCTATCGTCGATCTGTCGATAAAATATTTTTTGAACTGAAACGATTATCCACGTATTTTTGTTGCGTTACTTTGCTTGAAGAACAACATGTCGGTATACGATAATAGAATATGAGTATGCTTATCCGAAAGAAATAAAGATCTTTGATGGCCGATAAAAATATCTACTATTGAACTATTGTAGCCGATAGTAGTCCGTAATAAAATAAAGATAAGCGCGTGAAATCAAATATATAAATTCACCGATATCGCGACCCTCTTCCTATCTACTTGACTTATCGCTTATCGAATTCTTCGTTGACATTCTGAGACAGGGAAAGCGTTGATCAAATATTTCTCGATAAAAAATCCAAGATAAGGAGAACAGCACTCGTTGCATCCGATTCATAGAAACATATTTGTAATCGTCAAATGCATGAATTACTTAACATCGTAAAACCAACTTGTATAATTAAAAGGTATACGAAACTAATTAATGAAGGCTTTAGGAAATCGTTTGAAATAGAATTTTCTTTTTTATATCATTCGGAATGCAGAAACGTAAAACTGGGATCAATATCACGAATATGAATATTTAGTATATGCGTAAATTTTATACTATCCTTGAACTACTTACGTAAAAGTCAAGCTCCAACGAATTCGTATCAAGATCCTTTATCTCGGTTGGCGTTCATAAGTCACGCTTTCAGTTTCAGGCCGCGTGTTCTGGAAAATAAACGATAGAAACTTGTTATACCAAATTCGTTCTCGACACGATATAGAAAATCCTAATCTAACGGATCCGGAACGCAGGAATGTCGTAACAGGTCAATTCGATTAATGATCGCTTTTCATGTAGATTTATTTCGAATTAATGTATCGTAAAAACTCGTGAAAAATATTTCAAAAGGAAAAGAACTACCGACTAAACAAATTTTATACTTGTAAAATTCTTTGTCGAATGAATGATATAGAAAAAAAAGAAGACGATTGAATGGCAAACCGTCTTATTTGATTTTCAATTCTGTGCTGAAGTCCGTACATTATTTTGATAGATACGCTTTTGCATCGTTATATAGTTACGACTATATTTTTGGAGATACATGAAACGAACGTCGAAGGTAAACGAAAAATCTTACGAAACTACGGTTACGCCTACTTTCTTTTTTTTTCTTTCGTTTCCTCTTTCCACCACTTTTTCTTTGCCACATTCAATCTCTTTTGCCACGTTTAATCGCTGAGAAAGCCTCAAGAGATAAAACGATGGGACTAGTCGAGGTAGGAGAAGTAAGAAGAATAAGAAGAAGTAAGGAGAGAAAAGTAGAAGGCGGATTGTACAAAGAACGACGTATATTTCTTTCTCTTTCTCTCTCTCTTTCTCGTTCTTTTGCCCGACTCGAGAAATCTCTTAAACCCGAACCGATCTCTAAATCTAAGTAAATCGATTGCATAAGAAAAACAGATTAAAACCGACGAATGGAAAAATAGTATTGCCCATAAATTATGCGATTGTAATCTATTCATTAGTTATTTCTTCACTATTTCGTATTCGTTAATAGTATTCCCTTGTATCGTTATTTCAATAAAATCTTTTTCAAATATCTTCATCTTTTACTAATATAAAAGAAAATAATTGTAATTAATGAATCATATTATGAGCACGCTAATCAAATATTCCGACCTTTATCGAATAGCATAATTTCATCATTATTGAATCTCAAATATTTAGCAATTATAATCATTGAAGTTATAATCATTAATATAATTATATTGAAATATATGTACTAGCGAAATATTAAAAAGATATTGTATAAGTCGAGCTGATCAAAGGAAGTCAAAATCGTTTAGTCGATGACGAGTACATAATTATATAGTAGTACCTACGTAAGCATTTACTCGTCGCACGCGATTCATATAAATAGGTACATGTTTCTATGCGACTACGTTTGTATATGCACACGTGCTTTACCAGTGCATACATATGCGTAGTCGATATAGCGACACACAAGCAATCGAATACGAGAGGATACCGCGTCACGCGTATAGCATTCATGTTAGACGTCTTCAGCGTTCACGGAACGTTTCACGAGCGTGACACGTTGATTGTCAGAGGCTCAACAGTGTTATAAAGGACCCATGAACCTCAGACGAATGTTATAATACCATGGAATACAACTCGTATTGTATACGAAATGACTCACGTTCGTTGAGTCCATGAAAATTATAAATCGCAAAAGCGATCTTGAGAAAATTTCAAATAATACGATAACATAAAATTATGCTATCGTATATATTTATATTAATTACGAACTTTGATTTCGTTTTACGTTATTGTATTAATCGTCCGTTTAAATCGTCCGTGCTTCATTAATAACACACCTTTTGTTCGAAAAATCCTTTTAACAAAAGCAACGGTTTAACGAGAGCATTTGTATGGAAAACGGAGACGTCTAATCTAACGGCATTAAAACGGAGTTGTAGAACGTCGAAATGTTCGTTAAACTAAACAGCCGAACAAAAGGAACGTATTAATGAAGTTAAGAAGCGACTAACGGGTGAGGAGTTATATCGCGTACCTACATACAAGATATACAAAAACTTGCTCGGAAGCTTTGAGTGTAAGCAATCTCTCACGTATTCTGCGTTCCGAGCTAATTCGCAAACTTTGACGAACGAGATTACATTCTGTACAAGCGTTTCTCAGAGAAATAAAAAAGTGAATTATTAAAAAATCTAAAAAT
The DNA here is from genome assembly GCF_905475345.1 of Vespula vulgaris. Lineage (NCBI taxonomy): Eukaryota > Metazoa > Arthropoda > Insecta > Hymenoptera > Vespidae > Vespula > Vespula vulgaris. The sequence goes on along the minus strand of NC_066587.1, from coordinate 3,336,410 downwards.
ACAAGAGTGGAGTAGAAAAAAATTGCTGGTGGTACGAAAGAATATCTGAAAATTATGATTCAAGGTTCGATGAGTAAAAAAGATGAAGTTCGAATGAAAATAAAAACGATAAAACTTGATAGACGTATGAGTTTAAGCTGACCGACCGAACTGGAAAAGGGAAAAGTAGAGAAAGGAAAAAGAGAGGAGGCAAACAAACTACGTAATTCTCTCATTAATTAACTCGCTCTATTCTGTTTACACGAAATCTAAACTTTAACGAAAATGTGTACATAAAATGTGAGATTTCGAGATGAAGACGGGAAACTATTTCATTTCGTCATAAAATTGATAAAGTTATATTTTGGCTTCTGTCTGGTAAGTAAAATCTAATAGTTCCTTTGATATTCCAAAAAGGTCTTCATCGTACCGATAACTTTCCTGGCTCGCAGTCTCTTCGATTTCAAAATGTTTAATTCCTCTTTCACTAAAGTCGTGGTTTTAACTATTGAAAACAGAACTTTGACAAATGATTTAAAATACCAGAGAAAAAGTATCCATGAAGAGGGAAAATCCAATTTCGCTTGACAAACCAAACGTCGGAAAATGCACCCACTCGTATTTTGGATCTCATGGGGGAGCAGAAAAAAAAAGACAAAAATATTCTTGCCAACGAAATAAAATTTGTCGAAAAATACTTCACTATATAGAAATCAATATTTATACATTTTCGATTTTATCGATCCTAGCGTTAGAAATTTTTTACAAAATTTAAATGAAGTGAATAACCACGAAAGTATTCGATCGAACATTGTCATCGTATATTCCGATAACATATTAACGACTATACATTTTTGATATTTTTTTATTTCTATGTTTCTGCATATATACATTTCTCGAATTTCACATGATTGAAAGCAATTACGATTGAATTCATGAAGATATGAGTAAAAGGGGAAAAATAAAAATAGAAAAAAATTCTTATATATTTCTCTTCGTAAATACAGTGTCGATAAACAAAATGTGATATTTCTCTCTCTATTACGCTACAAAGTTGTCCACGATGAAAGCTAACTAGCTTTCATGAATATAAAAGGGAGAGAGAGAGAGAGAGAGAGAGAGAGAGAGAGAGAGAGAGAGAAAAGAAGAGACATATGGAGAGGAAAATTTTTTTATAAATTCCTCCAACGTATACGCTGAAAAATGTCAAATTTAAAGCATCGCCTGCGTATATATGTACGCTTAAACGAAGTTCCTCGCTCTTGAAAGCGTAGATACGCAGGGTAAGTTCAGGCTTCTCAATCTTCGCCTCCCTCTTCTGCAAATCCTTGAAAATCAACAAGACATCAGACAGAAGAGATCGAGTGCATTTCATAGGAAGGAAAAACTCAGACGAGTACTTGACTAGTATTGATCGATGTTAGCTCGAACGATAAAAGTAAGTTCGTATTTGAATTTCGCTGCCTTGGCTCGATAAGGATAGAAAATCTTTCAATTTAATGGTGATCACGATTATAAAAAGAAAAATACAATATATATATATATAAGTAAATAAAGAAACTTCGTGTTATTTATAAATAATATCGATTAAACAAGAAATAATAATTGGATCCTTTGTACGAGGATAGAAAATAAAATTTTCTCGAATTACCGCCATCGACGAGGTATAATTTTATGAAGAAATGGAAGAAAAAAAAGAAATAATATTATTAAGAAAGAAATAATATATTAAGAACGAAGAAAGCAAATAAAAAGATTCAGAGCACTGAGCTCGAATTTCGCAGCTAGTTAAATCACCGAAGAATCTTTCGTGGGAAAGCGATCGTCGACATGGAAAAGGAAGTCTAAAATCTGATATGCCTCGAGAGTTCACGTACTAGCATGCAGACTCCGTTTCTATTCTTGTGAGAGGAGCGCACTGACTCGATGCGGCATACTCGCGAAAGCTTGCTATGGCGCACCAGTTTAACCGAAAAGCACCCGTCGAATCTTATTGAAACTTTTCGTTTGGCAAGAAACGTACCGTCGATTCGAAATTCAAAAGGATTCTCGAATAAAATGGATGGCGAAAAGGACGAAGATCGACAATTTTTCCAGGATTCTAGTTAAAACTTTCCCAAATTGTTTGTCTATATTTTATCCGATAAAAGGAATGAACTTTATTATAATCTATGATAGTATGGAAAGGATATTTTTATATCCTTTTATAATATTTTTATAAACAAAAATTATTTACAAATGATAAATTATCGCTAATATATCTACGTATGTGTCGTATAGTGAGTAATAATGAGTTTAAATAATAAATAGGCATAAGTTGCGAACGACGTTGTGAGACGTAAATAGTAAATAGAATTCTAGTATAAAGATATCCGTGCTATACAAGATGAAATGAGAGACTATGAAGGAAATAATTCGTACGAGCTTACATATAACCTACTCAACATCCCCTCTCCTATTTCCATATATATATTTCTCTCATTTCTCCTCACGCCTTTCCACTGAGCTCTATTCGACGCATATCATCTTACAGAGGCTATTATTAAACAGAGTATAATTATATCAAACGTATTGTTTTTATTAAAACACACCGTATGAATTTATAATTACGTTGATAAAAAAAATAATTACACCGATAAAAAACGGTCGAAATTATTTTTCGTCTTATACATCATGTTTTAACATCGTCTATTATTTCTATAGATTCATTTTCCATTTTCTAACTTTTTAATTTCGCACTTAAATAGAAATTCCTCGTACCTACAATTTTCAGAAGCGAATTCGATTTATAAACAGCATAATAGAAATATTATCAAATAAATGTTCGCTCTCTTATTTTCGTCTTCGCAAGGAGGGAATGGGTGATAGATAGAAAAGAGAGAAAAGGATCGTCGTATAATCCGTAAGAGGAAGCAGGGTAGCTAGGATGAAATCTGGTGCTGTCAGAGAGGACATGTGCAGAAAATTCTCGCGAAGGAAACGAGCGAGTTTATAGATGAGTCCGTCGGTATTGGAAAACCCGAAGATTGAGTTTCAACGAGAATTTCCAACCTACCTTTTCTTCCCTTACCGAAAAAATCAAGAGATGTTCTTGTCTCTCTCTCTCTCTCTCTCTCTTTATTTCTTTATCGCTCTCTATCTCTTTCTCTCTCCTTCCCTACTTTTCCCAGTAGGTTTATTTTTCATAAATAGAGTACTTTCTGTTCCATTTATTTCTTTCATTAACGAGTACAGTACTTTGAAATCGATTCTTCTATTCTTTTCAACATATGAATCATAGATTTTCATCGACAAACTCTTTCAACTATTTTCGGTAAGATAATGTTAGAAATGATACAACAATAGGAATATATCGGAAGAATCGTGACACTTTGCTTTCAACATTGAGCTGAAAATAATAGAAAGAAATGGTCTATAGTAAAGGTAAAACGTGGGTAAAGAGGGCTGTTCGCGCGACAGCACTTAATCCGATAATTTATTTCCGGTCAACGAGCTTACGCTGCTCTTGTGTGCCACGAGATTTTCGTCGTTTGCTTTCAAGCTCAAAAGACGAAGTAACTCGCTCTTTCTCTCTCTCCTTCTCTTTACTCTCTATGCTTCGTCAAGATAGGCAAAGAGGAAAACCAGACGCTTCCAACTGCCGAACTCGTCGTTTCGAATACCAAACGGCCTCATTCAAAGTCAAAGGTATGGGAGAGCCTGTAAGACGATCGATGGAATTGATCGAACTGTCTTTAGATAGAACATTAAAAATGATCGAATAATGCGACGAAGAAAATTTTGTCGATACAAGTTGAACAGTTCGAATGATAAATGAAAATGAACAATATTGAAGTTCTTACCTACTTGACTAAGGAGTACCGATAAATTAATAAGTTCGTTCTGAATATATTTCCAAGAATTATTTCAAGTTTCAACTTCATACATTAGGAAAGCTCTTCTCTCGAAACTTATTTTTCATAGTGCGATGAAATGCATCATAGGTTGATAACGTCGCTTTTAAATCTTACGACGAATTTATCGTTTAAACCTATGGCCAATGGCAAGCTTCAAAGTGTATTTGTGTATCTCGAGAAGCAGGAGTTCCTATCTGCTAAGAGGATAGATACAGATAGAAAGAGAAAGAGTGAGAGAGGGAGAGAGGAGAGGGAGAGAAAGAGAGAAAGAGAGAGACGAGGAGATGAGAGGAGATGAGAGGAGATGAGCATTTCAAAAGCCCATCAGGTTAATCCAGCTTGGCGGCGATCCAAAGGTAATCATGCCCAAACAACTTGATTCGGCTGCTAACGCCCTGAGATTCTCGCGCTCGGATAGATCGAAGATGCTGTGTAACTAGGAACCTCTCGACCAATCGTCTCTCTTGCGAAACAAAGGATAATTTTTACGATTTCATGTCGTTCTTCGCAATGGATGAAAATGGGAGGTTGAATTTTCTGTTTCTTCCTTCTCTCTCTCTCTCTCTCTCTCTCTTTCTCTTTCTCTCTCCCTTTCTCCCTCTCTCTCTCCTTCCTTTCTCCTTTGAACGTCGACTCTCAGAATATACGGACGGATCTACTTTAGCAGTCTGTGGCTCTAGGGGAGAATTAATTAGAACGAAGATCGCACAGCCAAAGATGACCCAACCGTACCGATGAGCGAATACGGAAGAATCCCGAGACTCACTGGAATTTCACAGTTGTCTCATTAACGGACGGAGATCGTTTCTCAAGTTACACCCGAAGAACGAATTCCGTTCGGTAAAGGAAGTTTAGATAAACGTTCGACGGTAGAGCACACGGAATTATTGATTAATATAAGAAAATACGATCAAGGGTGTTTTCTTTAACAGAAACTAGAATAAATGATATATAAAAATTTCATTGATAAAGGTACATAAAATAAGTTCATTGAACGTTAAATCTTTCAGTTCAATATTTAATATGCAAACGGAAATAAATAATAAAACATGAATAAATATGCATACTTAGTTTTAATATAATAAATTGTACGAGTTTCTTTTACGTAGCGATTCATCTTTATTTTCATAAAAAAGAAGACAGAAAAAGAACAAAAGAAAGAAAGAATGAAAGAAGAAAGAATTTGTACGATGGTAAGAACGTGGAAATGTTGTCGCGAAACAGACCACGACACAATTTTAATGACCAGCAACCGACATCCTAGAAAGGCGAGCAATGCTTTGAAGTTCCACCTTTACCAGTCCACTATTTCTTCGCTCACTTCGTCTTTTCTACTCGTATCTCGAGATTGTCAAAGAAAAAGATGGAGAAAAATACGGCAACAAACATCTCTACCCATTCGCATTTTAAGCAAACCCGACCGTTTGACCCAGGTCACGGGGTTGGGCCCCCTAGATCTCCCAGAGAAAAAGCTTTACTTTATCAAGAGCTGAAGAGATCGGATACCATATTTCTTTTTCAACTACGAATCTTTTCCTTCGTTTTCCTCTCGCCCTTCTCAAACAACTCTTTGTTACTATTGTCGCAATGATTACCACAATATGAGTTGAAAGATCGGGTAAAATTTTGTCAGATATATCGTTACCTATAGATTAAAAAATATTTTTCAGATTTATACTCGTTTAAAAATTATTATAATGTACGATAGAACTTCAAAGAGAGTTGAAAACTTTCATTTCTATCAAGTTACAACAAATCGTTTGATTATCATTACCTACAGTTGAAAGATCGGATAAAATTTTGTTAGATTTATCGTTATCTATAGATTAAGAAATATTTTTCACATTTATACTCGTTTAGAAATTATAATTTTATATGCAGAACTTTAAAGAGAGTTGAAAAATTTTATTTCTATCAAGTTACAGCAAATCATGCGCTTTTCCAGATTCTGCATTCCGATGCATGAGACTATCTCGATGGTTGTGCTTAAAAGGAAGTTCCGAAATGCATTTTGCCTCCGGAACGGCACGTACTTTGTTCTGATATTCTATCGACCTGAGATTAAAAAGTAAGAGTACTCGGATCTATATTTTCTATCCTGGTTCTATACCTTTTTCCGTTATCTCTTTCACTCTCCCTCCCTCTCCCTCGCTCTCTTTTACACGAATGAATACGAAGAAATATATACGCAAGTACACAAGATTCTTTTTAGATGGGATCGATTAAAAAAAAAAAAAAGTAGTATCCTTTATAAATACACGACGAAGTTCCATTTCTACGGACATCTTTAAATCGTTAAAAATTCTTCTTCTCTGAGAAACACTAGAAGACGTCTTTTACATTCGATCGCAATCCGAATGAACAGAAACATCTGACTTTCATAGATTTTCTTGGAGTATTTCTCTCAAAATTCACAACCAATAGGAAACAAAGGAAATAGGAAGTACAATCGAGACACATTTTGAAATTACAATCGAGGTGTAAATTATAAACGAGCTTCGCGAAGAAAAAAAAAATAATGAAAAAGAAAGGAAGGAAGGATAGTTGATTTATTTTTATGACGCATTACATCTCTACGAAACTCGCTCGTAATTTCACAAATGCCAAGAAAGAATAATCGCGAGATCGTTCCTCGCGTACATATAAAATTTACATACATACGTACTTACTTAACTGTATACATACAAACAAATTCTGACGATTAATTACCCCAGTGAATTAAACGACGCAAAGAATAAACATCCGCGTCCTAAATATTATTTTTTTTTCCGGTATAACCATCTTTCTCTCTCTCTCTCTCTCTCTCTCTCCCTCTCTCTCCCTCTCTCTCTCTCTCTCTCTGCATATATATATATGAAATAATAAAAATGCGGAAAAAGTATCTAGATACTCGATATTCACTTTCCTCCATTATCCATAAATTTACTTGCCAACAGTTTCCCCTTTCCTCATGTTTACCAAATGTGCTAAAAGTTTGCTCACTGCAGTACTGCGAAGCCAACCGAACTCGGCTCCTCATTAGTGAACACATTCTAGATGCACTAGTCTTGGTATAGGTATACGTCGAACTCTTCGATTCCTAAAATTTTATTGACTGACAGAAATAATTTCGATGCAAACAAAATGTCGAGACATTGAACGGTCGAAATATTTCAATGGCCATGGCTCATCGATCTTCTTCGACGTACATACTCGAGAAGTTCAATGACCCCGTGGAACACTTCGAATAAAATAAAATAGAGAAAAAAGAAGAAGCAAAGAAAAAAAATGAAAAATAGATAATAGAAATAAAGTAATAAAGAAAAGTGCAAAGTAGAGATACGCTTTTCGTTTTGATCCTTCCTTCGTATGTAATATTGTATGTAGTGTATCTGTGTGTATATATGTGTATGTATATATATATGCCCTATCCACGATAAATGTCATCGTAGAAAGCTACGCGCGAGCATTCAAGAAGCGACCTATACGTCGAAACGATGGGGTTCGACTTGACGACGCTTTCTCATAAAACTTATCTTTTCGTTTAAATTATTCGCGGAGTAAAAGAGCGACCCTGTAAAGGGGGAAAGGAGAGATAGAATAAGAAGAGAGAGAGAGAGAGAGAGAGGGGGAGAGAGAGAGAGAGGGAGAGAGAGTGAGAAAGAGAAAGAGAGATAAGATGGTCGGTAGTGAAGAAGAGAAGAACGAAAAAAAAGATCGGATAAAGTAAGTTTGAAGGTGTCCTCGAAGCTCCGCGTGTAAAACTTCAGTTTCATCTTTTCCACACGTAGCAACGTAAAGAGTTTCGTTCGTAAGGCAAGAAGCTTTGATCTACGAACTGGAATTAAGTATCGAATGGGTCGTACAACGTTGCGACTGCTCGTCTTCGTGCATGTTTTAACTTCTCAGTAAAGAAATAGAAAGAGAGAAAGACGAGGAGAAAAGGCTGAGAGGGACCTTAGCAAAAGGCAAAGGAATTCAAGCAGTCGTTCGTTCGACGAAGAGAAGGATGGAAAAGTTTGAGAAAGAGAAAGAGAGAGAAAGAGAGAGAGAGAGAGAGAGAGAGAGAGACAGACAGACAGAGAGAAAGAGAGAAGAAAGGACATTTTGAAAGTCTCGAAAGGCGAAAAACATGGCAGTCCTGCGTACATACTTGTTGAAAAAACTTTTACATTCTGGGTGTGTACCGCAAACCAACTACCGAAGGTAGACCGCAATGATTCGCGAGTGTCCCATGCCAAAGAACTTTTTCACACTTGCCACGAAAGCATTCCAAGGTCATTACAGTTTTATATAGTGTAAAACGATTCCTTTAAAAACACGTTATGTTATTTGCGATCGGTCTTATATCTACTGATTTATCTTTCCCGTCGAACGAAACGAATTTCTATTAATTTCGATTTTCACGAATGTATATATGTATGTGCATGTGTGTGTGTATCGTTGTACTTTTCCGTAGTCCTCCCTCCCTAAAATTTATTATCTGCGATAAGAATAAATTCCATCCACATCAATTGCCATTGAAAATTCTATAGAATTCACACCTCTCTTCGTTAATGTCTAAAAGACGGCACTTCGTTCTTGGAAAAGTAGGTCTTCTCGAACAAACCAGGAAGGGAAGAAGAGAGGAGTGTCTCCGATAATAATCTTCGTCCACATCCTGTCAGGTCCAAGACGATCTCCGTGCAATTTGCTCTAACTGTAGAAAGGATAGAAACGGGAAAGAAACTCTCTTGAACATTAGTGAGAGAGAAAGAGTGATAGAGAGAAAGAGAGAGAGAGAGAGAGAGAGAGAGAGAGAGAGAGAGAGAGGAGAAGGAGAGACAATAAATGAAAAAGAGAGAGAGAGAGACAAAGAGATAAGGTAGTTATATAGTCACGTACGTGTGTGTTCATACGTGTGCATCTACCTCGGCGTATATTTTTTGAGGACAAAAAGGAAAAGGGGAGGAAAATGGGGGAGGAACGAATTCGACTAACAATATCGTATCTCTTGAAAGTACATACGTGCGAGGAATATCGCGTCCTGTCGAATGGCCAGTGGCGAGTATTCGCGATACGCCTCGACGTAGGTATCCAACGCTCGTAGCTACGACTTCGAACGGCAACCGTCCGATCCAGACACGAAACATCGATAAACCGTTGCAGTATAACGCGAGCTACGGTTTCAATAAGATCCGTTCTCCTTTTTCTCTCAAGGAGAAGGGGGAACGAACGAACGAATGAACGAACGAACGAACGAACGAACGTGGCTATCAGGGCGCGATGAAAACGACGTGACCGACAAGATTTTACGGAGATTTCGGATGCATTTTGTATTTTTCGATTCATCAACAAAGAAAACTTGACTCATCCCATTTTTCTCAAATACTGTTATTCATTCGAAATCTATAATCATTATCGTTCGTTCTATTAATCATTCGATGTAATTTAGATCGATAGTAATATAGTTAGAATCTATACTAAGGATAACTATAGGATAATATTTCTTGAGTTTCGTGATCCGATCGATTTTTTAAAGAAAGAAGAAATCGCGAGAGATTTTTGTGAGATCGTTGAACGAGAAGATAGCGGAACCAGCTGCTTTTAGTAAAAGCGTTCATTCATGAGAACCACAAGGACGGTTGCATATTTGGCACAGTCTCAAAGAATGCAGCCGGTGTCGAGGATCGAAATATTTTTCTCTCGACCGTAGCACGGTTGGACGGACCACTACTTGACAGATCATTCGTCACACGTACGAGCGATGTCACATACCGCTTGTGTAAACGTCCGGCCGAAATGTCATCTCGTCGTCTCGTCTCGTGCGGAGAATAAGACCTCTCGACGTAACTTGGAAAAGAGGGAGAGAGACAAAGCAAAAGAGAGAAAGGAAGAGAGAGAAAGAGAGAGAGAGAGAAAGAGAAAGAGAAATGAGAGGAAAATGGCGACACGGAATATCCCAATTTAGACTCTCGAGAAGAATCCACCCACGCAGTCCATGCTATTTTTAGCTGACGTTCTTAACTCGGCTCGCTGCTGCAACTCTCGACGATAGTTCGACGTTTTTTCTTGCGAGAACGACGCCAAGAAAATCTCTTCCGGAAAGAATATATGCCAGTGAAGAAGAGAGAGAGATAAGAAAAAGAAAAAAAGTAGAGTAAAATAAGGATAGCGAAGAGAGGAAGTAAGAAAAAGAAAAAGAGAGAGAGAGAGAGAAAGAGAGAAAGTAACATAAGGAAGAAGGAGAACAGGAGATTCTAAATGTCTTACATCGAGCTACACAGCGCAAAAGGTTGTTCTTCGAGCAAACTTATTTTCAAGCTGGATTAGCTAGGAAATGCATTGGTAGAGAACTATCTTCGTATCTTTCTCTATCCTTCGTCTTCTTCTAGCTACCGTCTAATTTATTGGAGTTCCTTCGTATGTACATATATATATATATATATATATATATATATATACTCTACATATGTAGATAACTATATGTACATATATATATACATATGCAAAGAAGATCTAACTTATCTGGATATGAAAGCTTTCTGATATTTCAATTCTAGGATCACCGAGAACTCGTAGTAACAAATTACAAAGTTGAACCTTTCTAATCCCTCATCCATCCATTTTGTTCCTATTGTCAATTCTTCTTCGGATAACCATAATACATATACCGGCAAACGTAAAAGCCTATTTGCAATATGCTTCATATCGTCGTTTATATATAGATGATACTTTTTTATGGTCGCGTTCACGTAGAGTTATCACGTGAACGGATATGAGCTCGAAGATCATAATTTAAGGAACGAAATTAACTTGGAGTGATATTACGTGCGGCACGGCTGAGAGAGCTTCAGGAAAAATTATGGGCTCAGATAATATTGGAAATATAACGTTGGACATCCGTGAATCCAGCGGGTTTTCCAGTTCGCATGCACGTGCTTTCGGACTTGAAAAACTAAAAAAAGAATAAGAGAAACGAGGGAGAAAGAGAATGAAAGAAGGAATAATTAATTATCGCAAAACTGCCTCACTTGTGATAATGCTTTCGAGTCTCCAACGAGTTCCGCTCTTCCGTGGTCTCGCTCCTCGAAGATTTTTCTATTAACGTACGCGATAACGTCCGATAATAATGACGCTTTCATCGGCCCAGTAAATCTTTCCGAGTGAAAAAAAAAAGATGATACACCGATGCCGGCAGAATACTAAACGGCGATCCGGCGACGTCTCGTCGAGAGAATTAAAATATCTTCGAAAGTGTATTAATTCCGTTAAATCTGTACGATCAAAGAGCGAAAGATAAAAATCGAATAGGAAGATCGGATCTCCGTTTTAACGGAGAATCTTCTGAATTTTAATTGCGAGGATTCTTTCTACCGATTGACGTGAATACTTCGATTAAACTTTAGGATTGACATCAAACAAAAAGTGTCATTTCAATATCGCTTTTTACTTCGCTTTAAATATAACAACGAAGAGGAATAATGGAATACCAGGTTCAAGTGAAAATAAGAAAAATTGTAATAACAGTACAATTATTAACAATTATCTAGCATTTGAAAGCAAATGACTTAATAATACCGAACGCAATCGATTTGTAAAGCTTTCTGCTCAAAGCCCTATGAAAACGTAAATTACTTCCGCTCGAACGTCCGTTAAACTATGTCCGAAGTAATTACACTGAATTATGGTAGAAAAGATCGAGATTTAAATTTATCATAAAACGTTAAGCTTTTCAATCGATCCGTCAAATGAATAATTAATTTGTAATTATTATCTTCTTTTTATTTCTTGGATTAGTATTTAACGATTAATCAATACATTTTCCATTAATCTTCTGCGATACGAATCAAACGAATGAAAAGGAAGATCGGTTTAGAAAGAAGAAAAGTGTAGAATTCAAACTTGAGCTTAGAGTGGAGAATCTAAACTCGTTTTAGACAAGTACGGTTGAAGTACGTCATCGAAGCGGACAAAGCATAGAGAGATTCGTTCAGAGAATTTGCGAAGGTTAAATGAGGTGCGTGCTCAAGAAAGAATAAAAGAAAAAGGAGAGAAAAAGGGAGGAACAGAGAGAGAGAGAGAGAGAAAGGAGTAGATTGAAATTAAAAAGGGAGGAGAAGGAGAAAGAGTAAGAACAGAAGAGAAGAAGCTCCTAAAAGGAGTTAAAGATCTCGACAAAGAGCATCGATCTTCTACTTTCGATTGTTTCCAAAGAAAATCCGACAGAAAGGTGAAATAAGGAAGAAAAAAGGGTGTTTGAAAGTTTACGAAAGTAAGTTATGTGCCGTTTTTCTCAATACAATAAATGTTAATTCAGTCGATTGTTAAAAATTATATGTAAAAAGAAAATCCATACACAAACACATAAATATATCATACGTGATGTCATTAAAGTTTACAATATTTAAGAATTTACAATATTAAAAGGAGTTAGATAAAATACTACTCGCTTTACGAGATAATAAATAAACGAACGACGATCGAATAAATAATTATTAATATAATCGGCTCGTTTCCCTAATTCTTCGCAACATCAACGAGTTGTAATTTTTATAGACGTACTCTGTAATCCATAAAACTCGCTAATATCGTTTCAATTATACTCATTTGCTCAATATTTTAAAATCAATTATCAAACAATGATTGAATTTTATAAATATGTAAATTAATCAATTTTGATATGGATATTCATCGACCATTTTACATGATCCATTCGATTCGTCGTATTTTATACCAATGAGATAGGTTTTAAATTCGCATTTATAATAACGTACTGTTTTTTCAATCTATATACCAGAATGAATACTCTTTCACTTAATTTCATATATAACGATTTATGCTCCCGTTTCTATCAAACAAAATCGTAGCAATCTAATCATATGAAATGATCTTGTTAACACATCTTTCATTACTATCATTGATGAGCACTAATTGATTTGACACGTTTAATTATTAGGAATTTAATGTTCGATTAGTGTAATTGATAAGCACACACACACACACGCACACACACACACACACACACACACACACACAGGCAAAAGTTAAAAGGAAAGGATAAACTCACCAAAGCAATTACATATATAACGTAACATAGTTGCCATCGACGTTGACCAAATTACGAGTTATTACTATGTTCTAACGGTATTATCTCTAATCTTGTCTCTTTCTCTCTCTCTCTCTCTCTCTCTCTCTCTCTCTCTCTCTCTCTCTCTCTCTCTTTCTCTCTTCCTGTTTGCCATCCTCTACCTTCACCTCATCTCTATCGCTATCTCTTCACGTGTTATCATTAATATTCAAAACCTTTCGTGCGTTCAACGTTAAATTATGCATACAGTCCCAATAACCATCACCCTGCTCGCGGCTAGAAACTAGTCCGCAGTGCTCGGTCATCGTAATCGATAATACCAATGACGTATCAAAAATACAAAATCATTTGGAGAGTTAAGTTTCCCAAATGAACAAAGAGTCCTTCACAGAGAATTATTATTCATGAACTGAAAATTACATAAAAGGGAAGAGAACTTTTAAAACCCTATCGATAATTTAAGTTCGCTTAATTTTAACCTTATCCTTTGATCTAAAAATTGGCAAACGGTTAACATCCCGCATCCTTGGATAAGGGTCGCATTAGCAAAGGATTCGTGTGATGAGAACAAAGAAACGCAGCATCCAAGATTTTTCAATGGTTTAACTCGCAAGAGCTGTCCGGGTACTTTGACGCCGGATACTCTCAGTCACTTCCTGAGGGTGGCAAAGAAAGAAAAAGAGAAGAAGGAAGAAAGAGAGAAAAATGGAAAAAGATAGATAAAGAGAGAGAAAGAGAGAGAGAGAGAGAACGAAGAAGCTCGTGGAAAATCGGTGGGAGAAGGTACGAAAGGAAAAAGGGGGTAAGGGGAAAGTTCTTTAGAGGTGCTTTCAACGTTAAAAGCGACTTTTGAATCGCAGCGAGCCCCATCGTACATCGAGTGCCCATCGACCATAGGTTCCAACTGCTAAACTTTTCACGCCATTGACTATCTATTGGGTTCAAATCCGTCGTATTTACTGTTTCTCGGTCTTTGTCCTTCGAACTTGCCACGATAAAGCTGGATTACCGTTTCGAAATCTCAAGAGGAAAAACTAACGCTTCGAAATTAAAAAGATTAGAAATATTTGAAGATATATCGAGATGAAGATAATTGAGATTCTACCGAGTTATTTGGAGATTCAGTTTTTAATAGGAAGTTTAATAGAAACTATAGATTTTTATTCAATTGGACTTTTATATTTTATTTTCGTTAAATCGTGATATTCCTGAAAATAATTGAATAAATATAAAAAAAGAAGTAGTGAAAGTGTCGAGAATTGTTTGTCCTTCGATATGACAAACTAATATTGCACAAATATTGCTCCAGTATCACACTGATATCGATAAAATATTGGCATTCGATATTACGACAATGTTGTATGCGAACATTCTGCAGTTGTGCGAAAGAATGTTATATTAATTTTAGTAACGTATCGATAGGTTATTGAAACACAAATGTGTTCATACGAATTGGTAGATGATATGCATCTAAAGTTAGTGTATATATACATAGATACATAACACTAATTACTCACTACCACGATAGTATTTGCTATCAGTATAATATATCAATATCGAGACAAATTGTTTCATAATAGAGTAATATCGTGGAGGTAATTAATACACAACATAACAAAGCCCGTATAAGTTTGGTGGAATCGACTTTCAATAGAAAGTTACCGTGTTGATAATGTTAATCTATCATACTATGAGTATATAGCTACATATCTACATATACAAAAAAAAAACAAACTTATTTAATAACTGATTTGCAAATATTTCAATGATTAATGTTACGATGTCCTATACATCATATCGAATTTCAAATATTTTTTCATTGTTGAAACCTATATACTGTAGATATAAAATACATTATAAAAATTGTACAAACGCTTGTTATTTTTAACAACCAACCTGATCTTCAAAGTTAACAATTCTAAAATAACACGGATTTAAACGAATAGCGTATCCGTGTCGATGATACAAATTTATAGTAATTCTTCTATCTATTATTCGAATATCTAATTGTTGATCTGACGTTAAACAAGTAAACTACGAATTACCTATATTAAATTAACAAGGACAATATGATACGATGTGACAACGTCAAGTATAACATACATACGGTTTCTATTGAAAACTTTGTTAACATCGTCATTAATTATATCCAATGAATAACCATCAAACCGATGTTATATTTCATGACACATTCTACCAGATTGAATCGGAGCAAATAAAATATAAACTAATATGATGAATATCGGCCAATGTTAGAGTATAATGGTGATAGTAAATTCTCACACGAATCAAAATATCGCAAATTTACAAATTCATACAAGAATAATTGATACATACATATATTAATTATATTATATAATTAATTTATATATATGTATATATATATAGATATCAATTATTATCTAAAATATTAAATTCGTGCAGAATAGAATATAATTTGTTTTGAATATTTTATAATCACAATGAAACGTGAAAGAATATCTATAATCGCGAATAAAAAAAATAAAAAAAGAAAAGAATGGAGATAGTTAAAAATAAGAGATACAGAAACACATATCAATGCATATACTACAAACTAACTTTTGATCAGTCATGGTGACCTCAGTGGGTTCGTGCATCGATCGGCCTCTTATGACCCTTTTCGTGGTCGATGAACGAGACCATATATTATTTCCGCGCGTCGAGCACGATTAGATATTACCAGTGGGTATTATGGAGCCGCAACGCGGAGATCTTTCAATCGAGATTTCGTGAATTAAATCTTTTGTGTCGCAACTATACTAATCGTGTCATACAATATGTTTAAATACTACGTACAAAATAAAAAAAGTCAATCTATTTCTTTATTTATAAAAATAATAAAAAGAAGAAGGTATAGTAATCCAGTCAATGATTAACTTTCAAGGCACTAACATACGGGGTCGCCTACTTTTTATTTTTCTTCACGAAAGAAGTTTTACTACCGTTCATTGATCGATTCTCGGAAAGCGACACGAAAACATCAACCTTCTTTCTTATGGACATTCTGAGCAAGGTCGAGCGTATACGAGCAAGGCCGTCACTTTTTCTGACTCTTAGTGCGCTTCCGGGAAATCACATGGATCGGTCGTATTTCTATTCGTTTCCACTATATTCTAAGGATAGTGATCCATACGTTCTATATTCCACGAACGAATGAATTTAATCCATTTAAATTCGTTTTACAAAGACCTCCTTATATATAAATACGAGAAGTTCCTAAACGTTTCTTTGTTTGGCCCATAACAGAGTTTTATCTCTAGTTATGCGCAATGATAAAAACAACGACTGACATTGTTAAAATAGAGGTTATCTCCGTCAGTTATCAGTATTCATACTTCGGAGATGAATCGTTCGTAATTTAATTAGCTCTGATATCAACACTTTAAATAGAAATAAAGCAATATCCCAAGACTTCATACCAATTGACACATCTCTACTTACACCAATTCATTTCTTCATCGGTAACTACTTGTACAGATAGTTTTCTTGGATCTTAAACGGAATATGAAAAGAGATATAAAGAAAGACAGGTATGGCAAGGAGTATACATTCTAATGATATTAAGTTACCTAATTTAGTCTGCGGACTCAGTTTACTGTTGGAAAATCAACGCTTAATTATTCTATTAAGTCCATGGCTTCGTAGCCACGTGTTCATATTCGACTACCGCTGCATGAAGCAAAAGCACCTCATTCTCCCTTTCTCTCTCTCTCTCTCTCTATCTCTCTCTCTCTCTCTCTCTCTCTCTCTCTCTCTCTCTCTCTCTCTCTCTCCCTATCTCTATTTCTCTATCGTGCATCCATCCATCTAATTATCTATCTCTATATCTCGTTGAACACAGAAACCAACAACAGACTGAATTGGATACCAACTACCACAATCCAAGAGTATATCGATGTCCTCTAAATTATTCGTTCAGTATTACCAGATTATTATCCTCGTGTCATCGCAGTATAGCCTTACCACTCCTCTCTC
The DNA here is from genome assembly GCF_905475345.1 of Vespula vulgaris. Lineage (NCBI taxonomy): Eukaryota > Metazoa > Arthropoda > Insecta > Hymenoptera > Vespidae > Vespula > Vespula vulgaris. The sequence goes on along the minus strand of NC_066587.1, from coordinate 3,319,490 downwards.
GGCAAAATCCTAACCGAACGCATTGATCGCAATTTCGAAGAGATAGACGCGTTCCCTCTACAAATTTATCTTACTTCTAATCAAATCCCAACCCGAATGATTACTAGCTTACAAGGTATTATGATTTTTCTTTATATAGTGTATTTATTGTTATAAATTCAATAATTGGATTAATAAAAAAAATAGAAAAATATGATCACCTGCAGGATATCAACTTTTTATCAACTGAAACGGATAAACGCTTTTGCGAATGTAAAAATTCTTTTTTGCTCGTGATTTTATCAATTTCTACCTGATTGTTATACACCTTTTTATATTTTTCTTTTTCTACGAAAAATAAATTCACAAAATAACATTGTTATTTATTCAAGAGTATTTTATTACGTTTTTCATAAATTCTCTGTCCCTCTCTCTTTGTCTATAATTCTGTATGTATACGTATGTATATATACTTACGCGTATCTATTTGTCTGTCCACACGCAGAGTTTACTAAACAAAGAAATAAGTAGACGATAAAACGTAGAAAAGCTCGATGATAAAGTAGGACGCTTGATTCGCGGATCAAAATATTCAAATACTACTCGGGATATCGGAAAATATACGAAAAGGAGATCAGCTGGTGGATATCTCGAAGGAAAATGGCGAAGTTGGCGAAGATGAGAGTAGAGAGAGACCCTGTTCTCACTTTTCCGATAGAATGCCCGAGCGAATGGAGAGCATCTCGTTTTTCGAGACCTATTCTTTTTTCTCTTTCCTTTTTCTTTTCCTCTATTTCTTCTTTTTTCTTTTTTTTTCTTTCTATTTTTTCCTTTCGTTCGCCATGAATACTTAACGCTCGGATAAGGACCTTCCGTGGAAACGTAAAGAAGAGCAGAGAAAAAGTAAAAGAATAAACCGGTGTTCTTCACTTTGTGGTTTCGTTCGTTCGCTCGATTTCGTGGAGTGGTAGAGAAATCGAACGAGCCTCTTATCAAACGTAATGAGACAGGAAGAGAAAGAGGAAGAGAGACAGAGACAGAGACAGAGAGAGAGAGAGACAGAGAGAGAGAGAGAGACAGAGAGAGAGAGAGAGAGAGAGAGAGAGAGAGAGAAAGAGAGAGAGAGAAGTAGTAGTAGTAGATAAATGAGAATAAATTAAAGAAATGTCGAGATTAGGACGAAAGGGAAAAGAATAAAAAAAAAGTAGCCGCGAGAGAGTACTACCGTGTAACGAGTATGTAGTAAGAGTTACGAAGAGACATTGCGAAAGTTTCAAAGGCACTGTAATAAGAGAACTACAAATTCGTTATTTTCGTCATACGTTCGAATTGAATCCATGCTGGTAAAGAACTATCACGACCTGGATTAGCAATTATAATTTTTGAGCGAATACGCTGATGGTGCAGCCATCTGGCTCGTGGTATTCTCGACGGTTCGTTGAAATTTTCAAAGGTTGTCTGTTTCTATCCTTCTCTTTCTTTCTTTCTTTTATTCTCTGTCATTCTCTCTTCCTCTCTCTCTCTCTCTCTCTCTCTCTCTCTCTCTTTTTCTTTTTCTCTCTCTTTCGTACTTCTTCTCTATATCCGTTAAACTCTGTTTGAGTTTTACTTCTCAACATTTCAAACGTAATAAACGAATCCGATTAAAAAGTAATTATACAAAGCATATAGTACATAGATATAATGAGAAAAAATAATAACGCATCTTCCACTTGTTCAATATTCTGTTTCAAAATTAGAGAGAATTTTAATTTATAAATAATCACATTGAAAAAAATATAAAAAGATATTTCCTTTGGGTGCTATTATTACTATTCCATGTGAATGCGTTAAAATGGCGTTATACTCGTATTTCTATTTTAAACGATAGTCATTCCGTTCGTTAGAAAATTTTATAAAGTATCCAGCAAGCGTAATGGTTTGAAGTGGAAAGTTTCGATGACTTTCATGAAATCCGACGATACGGTTAGATAATTCCTTTTCCTTTTTCTCTTCCCACTTCATACTTACTACTACTCTCGTCAAACTGATTTCCATATCCCTTATTAACCACTCACTTTTAATTACTCTTCAAAGTGATCACTTCGGTCAATGAAATGGTCTTGATTGCCTTATCGGATATATTCCCAGAACAAAACGAGAAAAAAAGAAAGAGAGAGAGAGAGAGAGAGAGAGAGAGAGAGAGAGAGAAAGAGAAAGATAGAAGGCTACGATTTGAAGCAAGAATGATCGTCGAATAATTCCACGTAGATTCGTTTCCGTACCAACCCTCGGTATTATATCTAGTGAGAGGAGAGTTCGAATAAAACAGAAAAAAAGAGGTAGGGAGAATTGGAGTGATGGATCCAATAACTCTTCGCGAAACAATAAAATCTACGAACAGCGGTTCTGACATTTCGACGCGCATGGCGTGGATACCAGAACTGAGTTCGGCTTTCCTTTTTTCCATCTTCCCTTTCTCCTTTTATTTCCGTACCTCTTTTATTTCATTTGTTTCCTCCCATTCTTTTTTGTCAACATTAATTGGAGAGTACTTAAAAAGAAACTTTCCCGAAAAATGACAATAAACGGAGATAGGAAAAAGTGAAACGACTTGGCTGCGATGAACTAAAGTCCTTTAATAAAATCTGTGAAAAATACGAAACGAAATCTCCGGGCGTAAGAGTTGGAGCAGTTGGCCTCGTCGTTAAATGGGATTCCATTCCATCTTGATTTAATTTGGATAAATGGGACACTCGTGCGAAAGAACCGGCAATGGGAAAGGCGAGAGTAGGAGAGTGAGAGAAGGAGAGGGATGGCAAGCAAGAGAGGGCTGGTCGGTTTGTGATGAGGGAAAGAGGTGAAGTTGGGCCGAAGGCAACGATTAATTGACGAGAATTCGCCTTAGAACAATGACTTTCTCGAGTAAGCTAGCGAACCGAATGGCCGTTGCAGACGGCGAGGAGACAGTTATTCTCATCAGGAATGGCCCATTCTATGGAGAAGATATTCCAAGATTTTGCGAGAGAATTGTAAAGAGTTCCGTCGACTTGCCACGGCGTCGCTTACGCGCAATGAACTTTCCCATCTCGTTCACATTTTTACTGCGACACGTAGAACACCGACGTTGGAAGATGCAAGAGCGAGGAAGAAAGTTAGGGAAAACATAAAAGATAAAGAAAGAGATAAAGGATAAAGGGGAGCGGAATGAAAAGAAACCGCTTCGCGTTGTTCCTTCCTCTTCACTTCTTTCTCTTTCCTCTTTCTACGTCGACCATCTTACCTCTTTTTCTCTTTCCATCCGTACGATATCACCATTGCATTCTGTATAAAATGAAGAGGTAAGAGGATGTTTTTTCATGGAGAATACACGTTAAAAATTTAATAAATGAGACCTTTGGTCCTTGAACAAACTATCCAAGCTAGAATCTCGCGGAGTTCGCACTTTGAATGAATCAGGAACGTGCCAAAGCTCGGTTGGATGACCGATTCTAAGGTGTCGCTTCGTTCTCCTTTCTACGAAGAAAAGTAAATAGAACGAATTGCTGACGAAGTTATCTCGTTAACGCAGGAGTCAAATGAGATATACGTAAAACAATATAATAAAACGACTTCTGGGTTTCGTAATGTTACCGGAGGAATTCGCACGTTTAATTAAATCTTCCTCTAATCGTTTACAAGATGAGTTTCTGAAATTAGGGCATATTAAAATTGATGAAAATTGCGAGGGATGCTGCTTTGAATCGCGAAACGATAGCATTCGGAGAAGGGTTAAAACATCGTTACGAAAATAAATGTGACAGACCTTGTAGAAGGGCGATCAAGTATAATTACTATCATGAAACTTCGAATGTCACCGGAAATACGAATTTCTCTTCTTTTTGTCGTTCCGACGATGTATAATGAAGAAACGGGATATGATAGCGTGACTCCTTTCAAATGCACTCTTCCCATTCATTGCGATTCTCTCTTCTTTTATCCTTCCGTTCTTTCTCCTCTCTTTTTTTTTTCCTGGCCACTTATCTTCGGATAAACCTCGACTTTTTGTTCCATCATTTTTTGCTAAATTTCATCCTTTCGAAGAAAACGTGGTACGTAAAGCTGATAACATTATCGTCCCTTTAAAAAATTCACGCAAGTGGGAAATTATATATATGTGTATATATATATATATATATATATATATATATTATCTATATTTTCTACTAATTATAGTAAACTTTATTCCCAAAATTGATATCTATTTTGCTTCGATCTTTCTCTCTTCTGTCTCATCTGCGAAGAAACGACTATAATTATGTTAATATGTAATGCTAAACACGATTGCAATGTTTTTCTTGGTTTTCTTTTATAAAGGTTAACGAAAGAAGTTGAAAAGACTTTTGAAGTGCGGCCTCGTTTGCGTGTGATAAAGAATAGAACATGAAAAATAGTGATAGAGAGCGAACCGTGAAGACGGATGAAAAACGAAAATCCCAGAAAAGAATTGAATACGATAAAAACGACTCTGTAAACATCGTGCAAATATGGCGATATTTCTCGAACGATTCTAAAATCATATAAATCGTCGTATAATTTTCGATTGTCGCACTCCGTTACAGTTACGATGGAAACTCGTCTGAGAAATAAATCGTCTGAAAATACCTTCCGCCGTTCGATAAGAGCAAATTCCAAAATTTTGTAAGAGTAAAAAGAAAGTTTGAGGAATTCGAATAAATGGATCGATCGATCTTATCAAATTTATTTTTATCTGTAATAATTCATCACGTCTTTTACCAAATAAATTTACGTTCAATCTTTTAATCGGAGATGACGAGTTAATTCGTCTCGAAGATTTCTCTTCCGAAAACTTTATCATTCTCGTGATATAAAAATAAATAGATAATTTGTTTCTCACTCGAATAAAAAAAAAAAAGAACAAGGAAATAAGAGACGTTATAAAAGACGTGCACAGATGTTCCGACGAAACAATTTGAAATTTTATGGGATATTTAATTGCGAAGAAGAAGTTTCGTATAAACATAGGTTGAAAACTGTTTCCTTAAAAGTTAACGCCCAATGATCTCTGAAATCAAAAAACGTGATATATTTCGTAGATTTTGAGTTAACCAGTTTCATCGATCTTTCCCGTTAAGGATACAACGAAACAAAAAAAAAATAAAGCAGAACGAGGAAACACAAATTCACGAGTATCGACTTGCTTGATAAATCAATATTTAACTCCATGTATGTTTAAGTAATCTAACCGGCTTCCCTACGTGAATCCGCATTATACGAGCCATTGAAGGATGCATTTAAATCAAAGTACAGACACCTCGGATCTTTCTCATTTCCTTGATTGCAGTTTCTTTAATTAGCTTTAAGTTACATTTACCTTAATCAGATTTTCCTCTATTTCGATTTAACGTCGCGTAAGTTGTAACTAAATTTACGAGCACGAACACGGAGAATGAACGTCCGCGTGTATCAGAATACTACCGAGCAAATAACAGAGAACGTGCCGATCGTAAAGCACGATCGGGGATGGAAGAATCCTCGTGAAGAAGGAAAACAACGGACAAAACATTTCCGATCGGAAGGAATGGAGACCGGCGTCGAATGGTATCGCAGTAGAGGATATTCGATGATAAATAATTAACCCGCGAAACGCCTGACAAGCGATCCTTATCAATATTCATTACTCGCAATCACGCTTCGGCAGGAAGCCATGAGCTTTGCTCTCGCCACGACATCGATCGAAGCTCTCATTCTAGATTGCGGCAAAATCGGCTGAGTTATTAAAATACCGGTCGCGCGTACGAACGACCATTTGAAAAAAATTCTTTTTCCCTCTCTTCCCTTTAGAAAATAATTCTTTTGTTGTCACTTATTTCCCTCCGGTGGGCCTGAATAAATACGAATTCTCGATAAAGCTTTTATAATACTACTTTTGTAAAAATGTCTTTTTACTTTTACAAAAAAACATTTATTAAAAATGTTGGGAAAGAAAAATATATATATGTGTATATATATATATATATATATATATATATATATATATAGATATTAAACGATTCAACAAATTAAAAACCCACCGAAAGATGCAATATTTCCAAAATTTATTGCCACTGCCTCTCTTTCTATCTCTATTCGATATTAACAATGACGAAAATATCGGTAAAATTCATAAGGATGATATACATATAAATAGAGAGCGTTAACAAAACTTCACGACGTAGTCGGTGCTTTCGAACTGGCAGCGATTCATTTCTCTTAGTTGAACCTAAAATAGGTGTAATGGAAGTCATACCTAGACATTCATAACTTTATAAAGAGGACCTGCTCTCGCAAGAAGACAAAGAGGAAAAAGGGTGAGAGGGAGAGAGGGGGAGAAAGGGAGAGAGAAAGAGAGAGATAGAAAAAGAAGGAGGCAGGTCGCCAGAAAATGTGAAAAATGGTAAACGCGAGAGACGATGCTCCAACCTTACACAACGGAGGGTTGCATAGTTGCAGAACTACGTGGGATGTAGAAACATGTAAAAAAAAAGAGAGAGGGAAAAAAGAAGAAAAATGAAAAGGAAAAGAAGAAATAAGAAGAAGAAGTAGAAGAAGAAGAAGAAGCCCAGAGGTGAGGAAAAGAAAGTAAAAAAGGAGAGCAGATATCGTCGCCATAAACAATCATGAATGTTTTCTTACGTCTAGATCGTAAATTCATTCGAGCGAACGACGAAGAAATACTTTCGCCCCCATTGCGCCATATATGTATGCTTTTGTACGCGTTACGAACATTCGCTAACGTTTGAGGTGACTTCGACTATAAATTTGTTAAAAGAATAAGAAAAAATATCAATAAAGACGTACATGCATTTTTTGAACGACATAAGAAATTGTGTCTCGCCGTTTCGTTACCAATATGGACGTTGTCACAAATACGTATTCTTATGAAAAAGTGGTCGCACGATTTCTCCTATGAAAAAGCAAATAATTCGCCGTTACATTTCATTTCTGTTAGATTATTATTATCCTTTTTGTCATCTCATAAATTTTACTTACTTGTCAATCAAAGTAATCTCATTTGTGATTTTACTTCCATCGATTCTTTTTTTCCCTCCTTCTTTTTTTCTTTTTTACTGCGTATGATACATAAAGATAACTTGTTATCTATTTTTATCAATTTTACATCAATTTAATTCCTTCAAACGAATCGATCATCGATTTTATTCAATCGTTCCATTTAGGATTTTATATACTTTAATAGACTTTGTCTTCAAAGAGAACTTTAAAGCTCTCTCTCTCTCTCTCTCTCTCTCTCTCTCTCTCTCTCTCTCTCTCTCTCTCTCTCTCTCTCTCTCTCTCTCTCTCTCTTTCTCTTTCACACTATTCGTTACCAATTATGTCACGTTCACAGCTTGTAAAACAAAAAAGAAAAAAAAAACACTGGAAGGGATTGAGAGACGCGTGACTTCTGAATGCGATCTTGTTCAATTAATGTTTCGCCGACAAAATAATAACAAAAGGGACAAATCGGAGAACGTATCTTGTCTCGTCAAACGCGACAGTTACATTTTTATCGGCGTGAGCAAACTCGAAATATTCAGCGTTTTCAATGGCTTCGGCCGATCAATGACACGAAAAAGCAAATAAAAACGGCACGTTCATATCTACCCGTCCATTTCTTTTTATCCCTTTTCTAGACACGATTGATTCGCAAGCGTGACTTACGCAATTACCATCGCGAAAAATACTCGATCGTTTAAACTTTCGATAGAAATGAAATAATTCAATTAGATTCGAAAATCCACTCGTATTTAAACTATTTTCTAAATATTTGTATTTCTAACTTAATTCCGATCTCTATTGGGAAGAAAAAAAAAGGAAAAGAGAAAAGAAACAAAACTATACTATTCGCAAAAAACGGTTTTTTTCCTTTCGATATTATTTTTGAAACCTTCGTTCTCTATTTACGTCGTAGGCAGTAATTGAATGAAATAATTCAATTATAACGTTATTTTAACACCTCTCTCTCTCTCCCTCGCGATATTTCTGTCTCTCTTTCTCTTCAGTCACTAGATTTTCGCTTAGAAGTTGAAACTATTCTGAAAGTTACTTCGGCGAAAAGCGTTCTACCGATCTGCCGTTTCTCAGGACGTGACACCGGTCGGAATGGCACGTAGGTAAGGTACAATGAGCGTGTGCAATCGCATGGAATATGTACAAACGCGTACGTAGAGAGAGAAACATAGGAGGCAGCTGCGTCGGGCCTTAGTACAATAGAAGCGGTTCGGCGAGCACGCCGAGTCTGCCCGTCTTCCAGAGGATTGTTTGCGAGAGGGCAAGAGGAAGAAAGGGAAGGAATAGAATGTGAGCTAGATGCTGGGGAGGGAATGGTTCGAGAGGTTGCATTTCCGTCGTCTTGTATACGTATATATCGATAGATACATATACATATATATTTATATACACATATACACCATAAACACACACACACATACATATATATACAATTACGTTCCACAATACAGAATTCCTCCGTCGTAGGTGGCTTTTGAATCTTTGTATTTAAACCAAGCATAGTCCAACCAACGGAAACACAAGTAAACGACTAAACGTTCGTTTAGAGAAAAGTTTAGTCGACCAACGATATCTTCCTAGTTCTTTCAATTTCACCTTCTTTCGTATTATTCTAACCACTACTGCTACGTTCTACTACTAAGAATGTTTCCCTCTTTTTTTGTCTTTTCGATGCACCAATATAATCGAGAATTTATATTTCAATTCGATCGAGGAACGGATTTTATAAAAAAAAATTACAATATGTTTAATAAATTGTCATCGCGTTCGAAAATTTTTCTTTTCCATTTTGTATGAAAATAATACATTTTTTATATAATATATTTGTGTACACGTGCATACGTATGTCAAAATATCTTTTATTTTATAGTTACAGTCGCTACTTTTAAAAAGCATCGGTATTAAAATAACGTACGCATTGAATATTAATTGTGGAAAAAATTGCGATCTAAAGCATTGAAATGAATTCGGAAATAAACGTATAAAATTTTTATGTTAGTCTATAGATATTTACGTTTAATATTTTTGCTTTGGAAATAAAATGTCAATATTATTTTGTTTCTTTCTCCTGAAATATATAAGGAAACGAAACGAAGTTCTTTTTTAAAAATCAATTTTTTTTGCATAAGTCTCTGCTTATCTGCTCTGCTTATGTATATGTCTAGGATATATATATATATATATATATATATATATATATATATACACATATATACGCACACATAAAGTAACTAGAAAAGTATAGTATACCTGACGATGAAAGAAGAAAGCAAGACACGAAAGATTCGAAGACGTACCTACTCTTTCAGACAAGTATATATATATTCAACCAAGCTTTCGTAATACGATGTCTTGAATCGAAGCATCCGAAAATCCACTAACATCGAGTTATTAATGTAACGAGACCGAATAATGATTGTGAGAGATTAATAATTTGTATGTTATGTTAACTTAATCGATAAAATTCTCCTTTTTTTAATGAACTTCTTTATTTAAATGAACAATGTTAATATTCATTCAGATCTAATTGCTTCGACAAATATCTACTCGCATCATTTTAAATTATCAGAGAAGAAAGATTTCTCATAAAAATTACAACAAACGATGAAATCCTTTAAAATTATGTTATAACAAAAGAACCTGAAATTACATTAAATGGATTTGTGAAATTATATTTCGCACAAGTATCGTGATTAAAATCTGAATTTTCATTTTTCTTCTTTTAAATTGACTAATCGAAGCTTATATTTCTTGAATGCGCACAGTTACAATCGTTTCTTCTTCTTCGAGTGACATCAATTTTTTTAATAATATTATATCGCGAAATTAAATTTTCCTATTCCAATAATATCCACCTATCTGCATTATAAATTTTCATATCGAGGTTAAATCGACGGCAGGAGTATCAGCAGAGCAGTAGCAGTAATAACAGCAGTAGCAGCAGTAACAGCAGTCACAGCGCGTTTCGAAACTGTGAAATAAAATTCACATTTATAAGTAGGATAGAGAAGAAGGTAAAAGAGCCTGAGCTTTTTCCGAGCTTGGAAAAGTGCAATTTCTTCTTGCTCTTTGCCACATTTGTGAGTCGTACCAAACGGTAGATGGTAAAGTGGGCAATAGCTTTCCACGAAGAACTTTCGACTTTTTTTCAACGTCAAAGCTAAGAGACGCATTACATCTCGACCGGTCGAAACATTTTTTTTCATTTCTTTTTCATCGAACCGTGAAAAAAAATTAAAAAATAAAAAGAGAGAAAGAGAGAGAGAGAGAGAGAGAGAGAGAGAGAGAGAATAAAAAAAATCTAGTCAGAGCACACTCTCTCTCTCTCTCTCTCTCTCTCTCTCTCTCTCTCTCTCTCTCTCTCTCTCTTCCTCCCTGAATAAACGAAAAAAAAAGAATAAAAAATGACCTGCCACGAGAATACAAATCCTCTCATGAAATTGGCGATTATTTATTCGGTGCAAGCATTTCCGATGCTAAAATTCGGCGATGCGACACTTTACACAGAGAGTACCCAACTAATTGCCAATTTCACGACTAAAGTCGCGTGAGAGAGCGAGCTTGTCCTTAACTGCATCCAACTTTTACACGTTAATACAGACTTTAAAAAGAGCTCGTGTAATTTCAGGTAAATTGGTAACCCTTGACGTCGGTTTAAACAATAAATGTAATTTGCACTATATAAGTTAACAAATTATTCGGTTAACTTTGATAATTATCGTAATTTGCCGACGTGAAGTTTTAAAATATCACAAATACGACAATAGCGTCAAAATTATATCGTTAGTATACAAGTTTGTTTGAAACGTTTAAGAAGTTTCTATGATGTGAAGTTCCTTCTAAGATTTAACAATTTTTTTAAGAGAAGAAGAAGATGAAGAGAGAGAGAGAGAGAGAGAAAGAAAAAGTACTTTATTTCAACGCAGATGTGAAATCACGACTTTTATCAAGATTTTGAGTAGCAACGTACATGGTCATGCGTATTTCCATCATTGAGCTTACGGACCTTTGAATCTATACTTCACTGGAGCATAGTTCGGTGAAGGAATATCACAAAGAAGAAAGTCGAAAGAGATTTTCAGTCTTCATTTTCTACCTTAACCTTTTACGTGCCAAACTTGCCGGCCACTTTTCAACCACAAAAGTGAGATTCTTTTTGAAGAAAGAACCAAGGCTCCTTGAGTCATACGTAGAACTCTAGCTTTCAAAAGATTAGTTTTACTTCGATAGTAGATACGTTTTCAATCTCTGTTCCCTTGCAATCTTGCAGTTCGGACGAAATCGTTGGAGTCAGAAAATGGAAAGAAATATATATACGTGCGAATGATAAATAGTTATTCCTATCTTGTGTACAAACTTTTTAAATGGAATATCGAAATAAGAACAAATGTTTGACGAAATCGATAATAATCATTCGTTTAAACGATATAAGAGAATTACACAAAATAGAAATATATGTATAACGATTCTTTTTCTTTTTTCGATAACAGTTATCAGCGTTGTCGATGAGTTTCTACCATCGAAATTATTCGTTTATTACAAGGAGAAAAGGTAGCCACGCTATTTACATTTTTCCGCTAATATTGTAATTGGGAGAGCGGTAATAAGCAATTTGAAATTTTACGAACAGAATAGCAAATTCAAGTTTCTCTGCATCGAACAGAAATAATGATGAAATGAAAAGCTTTATTGATATTTTATCGTCAGCATGTGGATGTGTACGTATACGTCCATATATTTTGTATGCAGCGCGATATAATCGACGCGGGGAAAATTACGATCGGAGATCCTTTTATTTGTTCATTTTTTTTTTCTTTTTTTCTTAATACGTTGACAAGTCTCTTACGTGCTTCTATAGTAGAGCACACGCCATTAAATATAGATTGATCGGTGTAATGAGATTTATTTTTTCCCCATGAAAAAACGATAATGAAAACTTCGTTTGAAATATATTTATTTCGCGATATTTCCATTCGAGAAATCGAACTGATAACGAGTAAAAAAGCAAGCTGAAAATTCGATAGATCTCTCTTTGAAGAGAGAAGAACCTCCGTCAAGAGTAGAGCAAAGAGACGGTCGTTCACGAACATCAAAAAGCTCATCTCGTTCGCGAATCACGAAGTTAGAGATGCGAGTATCGATAATATATCCGAATTTGATCGTAATTCCTGTTGCTTCGCAGAAATTACGCTCGAACGAAGTTGGAAAGGGGAGAACTGGTAGAACGAAGTTTCGTAACATCCGAACTTTGACGCCTGAGCCTCGAAACTAGGAAATTACAGGCAGAACGAATCCTCTCGTAAACGAATACAGTGAAAGCGTATCTTCTACGCAATACTCCCTTTCCTCCCTTCGAGTCCAGTTGAATCGAAAAGTTTTGCGATAAATCCAATGGACTACCTCAACCGGAGAAAGCTACGTTATCACAGCTTTTCACGATTCATTTACATATTCTTGCACTTGACATAAGATTCACGAATAACGAACAAAGCTATGATTCATTTGCATTTACGAAGACAATAAAGCAAACAATAAATCTTTCGATTTGATTAATATCAAGTTGTTATTTTTAGTCGATCAAGGAATTACGTAAACGTTCTTATTATTTTTCAAACTACCTCGCTAACACGAATATTTGAAATATTTTTTCAACGTGTCACGTTACAACCATACTACCGTCGTCTTGTTCAAAGTTTGTACTTCAAAAGACAAAATAGATCGCGTCATTTTTTACGCTTAAATCAGCAGGAATACGTGCTGTCACAACTCAAACGAAGTTGTGGAATAAGCAAATATTCATGTTACGGCGAACACATAGAGCTTTGATTTTTAATCGATTTTAAACTCTACAATTTCTCTGTGTCGACTGTTTTATGTGCGCATTGACGAGGAAAAAGCAAAAAAAGGGATGCAGTGCGCTCACAAGTAGGAAGATAAAGAACGGAAACAGAGGAGCGACAAGAAAGAAAATGTCGAATGAAGCCGTAACGCGTTAACTCCGAAGTGACTCCAAGACTAAAGGTAATCGAATATACAGAGTGGCTCTACAAGAAGTAAGGATACCTCGCATCGATATTCATCGACTAAGGACCCTCCTAAAACGAGAGCCTATGTAATTTCAAACTTCGTAGCGAGTCCTTGAACTCGTCCAACTGAAATTCCATACGAACCTTTAATTAGGAAACAGCCTACTTCTAACTTGAAAAGGAGAAAAAAAGAAGAAAAAAAAAATAAAAACGATCCTTCTAACTCTCGAAAATTATCGATCGATCATAAATAAGCTATTAAAATATGATTTTTACGAAGATTTAACATTATTAAAAATTTTCATCCTAATTACCGTGCCATCTGAATTTCTTTTTTCTTTTTTTATTCTTATTTTTTCGATCTCATCTATTTTTTTCATCGCTCCCACTAATTACCTTATAAATCAGAAAGTCGATTAAACTTATGATCGGACATTAAGCCGGAACAATCTAGCGAACGAAGGAAGAGAGAAAGGGCCTCCTCGATCTAGCCAAAATTACAAAAGATCATGGGCTGAGTCCATACGGATAACTTTCTCATTTCATTCTAGTCAAAAGAATGGAAGACATATTAAAAGTGTCTTAAGTATCATAAATGTATATTTTTCCTTAAGACGTTTCCTTGAGAAACCTTAAGAATTTTATTATTCCTTCACATTCATCAAAGAACGAGCATAAAAGAGAAAAGAGATTTTTCATTTTTCCATAACATTGTTTTAGAAACAGCAGAGAAGAAAAAGTCAAAGATTTGATTCGACAATTAATATATGTAAGCACGATCGTAAAATCAAAGGATATTATACGTTCCATTTATTCATTTCTATCTTCTTTCGTTCGTCTCGTCGATTCTCAATAACAAAACGTCGAAAGCGTAAATCGCAATTCACATAGGATTTGAAGTGTGAGAAAACGATCCTTTGTTGGGTTCAATGTTAAGAAACGTTACGATCCTAAGAGATAATACGAAGAGAACGGCCGTGAAAGTGCGTTGTCTTGTTCGAGGCAAAAGGATTTCGTTGGTTTAGTTCTCGTATCATCGCTCTATCCAAAAGACGTCTACGATTCGGATTTCTCTTATCGCATCTCTATATACTTTTTCTGTGTACCTATGTGCGATCGAACGAGCGAACAAATAGAATGACAAAATTTAACGAAAAAGTTAACAATAAACTCGTAACATTTCCCGGATTTCCCCGCTTAAAATCACCGATAAATGTAGAAAATTGCCGAAGGATGCAATTATGACGGATAATCATCGGCCGATTAACTACGAATTCGTTTATAATTAGCCATTGGTCGTTCTGAAGCATATACTAGCGTTCGTTCGATTACAAATTACTCCCGCGTCGTACGTCGCTCCGTGACATTTAATTATCCATATTTAAATGCGAAACGCGTGTATTTTCGATGATCAATGCAAAAACCGGATACTAACGATTTTGGAAATAATAGGCAATATTCGTTTACGAAAACGACAAAATTGCGTATATTGGCGTCCGATATTACGAATGATATTAAATAAAATTGCATATTTAAAATCGCTCATGAATGCGTGCTAATAATAATGTTGATTAAAATGTACGCTTCAAACGAAGGGAATCTAATCGGATTCGAAAGATTCTGCAGAGAAATCGAGATCGTTTGATATTTCATCGAGAAGACGAAGAAAAAAATAGAAAAAATAAAAGAAAAAAGAATTCATTGTTCGAATCGATCCAATGGTAAAGGATTTATTGCGTAAGATCCGATGCTTTTTAGAAATATACGTTCTGTTCAGAGATGGGAAAACGTTTTCTTCTTGTTTACGAGTCGACTCGTGAGTCACGTTCCTGAGAGAGAACGACTTTCTTGCGACCACTGCAAAACTTTCTTACTCGAACATTTTGTTCTCCCGTAGACGGACTTATTGTCAACAATGAAATAAAGCAATAATACCTTATCTCGGTGGGTTTCTACTCCGAAAGACAACGAGAGTCAATGTCAGCGAATTCTTTCTTACAAATTCGTCTTTACGGGAGATTTGTTTTATATCGTAAAACTTTTTCAAAGAAAGTTCCTTTTACCTTCGGACAAAGCAATGCTTTCGTTGGATAAACTATTGCAGAAGGAGTAACACGTGCGTACGTACACGTGATATACGATTATACTTTTTAAACGATCTATTCTATCCTCCTCGTATCGCATAAATATTACGATAAACGACCAAACTGTACCTACGTACAACATTGATCCTATCTAACGATGCCTATAAATAAAAACTGCTATTGTCATTAAAATGTATCCTACGAAAGGAAAAATATTTATCTATTATCTCGTAAAAAACTTGCTTTATCGCGTATCCGTTTTGACGTGTGACGTGTGTTCGATACTTTTTTTCCGTCAAACCTTTTATATAGTTCAGGTTAAGTGTCACCGAATATCCGCAAGAAGATAAACATACTCACAGAAGAAGTCAGAGGTACGAGTTATCGATTTTTGACGGCTTATCGGTCTCGTTCGTTCGATCCACTTATCTCGAGTCTTGTTTGACTTTTGCAGATGGCACCTTTATTTTTCTCACATATTCTATTTTCGTCGTTCGATATTTTTCTTCTAGCGAATTCAATGTTAAAAAATTAGAAATTACTCATCGAAAACTCATCGAAAATACAACGTTTTATCGAACGATAAATTTCATTAATCGTCAGCTTATACTTCTACTCATGAAATGAGAAAAAACCTAAAAGAATAGATAAAAGGGAAATCATTTGGAATGTAAGTACTTATACAAGCCGGAAGTTCGATAAAATATGATAAAGAAACGATTGCGATGCACGCTATTGTATAGCAACAATAACATATGGTAAGGAAAAAAGACAAGAGAAAAAAATTGGAAAACGAGCAGAAAGAAGAATAAAAGAAGAAAAACGCAAGGACGCACGCAGTGCGAGAAGTCACGCGTGCGAGAGCCGCAGGAGTCACTTTGCATATGTCGAGAGATACCAATCGAATCATGCAATTGCGGGCAATCCCTCCGTCCTTCCATTGACCCTACCACCACCTTTCCGGGTCACAATGGACGACGTTGTTCGTCGTTCGATTTGCTGCTCTCTATTGTTAAGGTTTCAGGTCCCAAGTCCCTCTTCGCAGCTTTACTTCGAACTCTCGTTGAATCTTTCGAAAATTCGAACATTTATGTAAATCTTCGCTAGATCGTACATACATATGGCCAAAGTATGAAGCTATTGTATTGTCCTTGATATAACGTATTCATTTCTTGCCAAAAATTTCGCTCTTCCTCCGTTTTATTCCATATTTTATCCCGGAGAAAAATGGATCGGTTATTTTGAACTTTAGATCGTTCGAATCATCATCGTTCGATTCATCGTTCGATTCATCGTTCGATTCATAAGGAGAAGAATTCAATGAAAGAGAAGCTTTCTTCGAATCGCAATTCTCGTCTTATTTTATAAAAATTCCGAATCCGAAAGATTTTTCCTGTCAGTCACAAAATGTCTGGAGTAATATTCCGTAAGTTAAAATATCTTCGACACAAATTTTTCTTCTTCTATAACGTTATATTTCTGGCAAATAAATATCGATGTTCAAAAATTGATTTCGCTTAGATTTTCTATGTCGATATCAAATCAAAGGACCTTTCGACATCGATCGCATTTCATAGCGCAATTACTGAACATTGGATCTCTTCGACGAGAAACAAAAAGCCATTAGTCGAGTAAGTATATGATAGAATGACAAATGAATTTATCGATTTGACGTTGGACGTACTAACGTCCCACGTGATAACGTGGATAAAGCATAACTTGACATGTATCTGCGTAAGGGAGAAATGCCAAATGCACACTGGTCACCGGTAAATGCTTTTAAAGGTAATTAAAGAGTTAAGATAATTTTGCGGCCACAAAATGAATGACGTCCATAAATTAGAATATATATATATATATTTGTTGTTTATTTCGCTTGATTTCATCTAAAATATATCAAGTACGATCCGAAGAAAGAGAAGAGGAGCAAATATTAAAATTGTTGTTTTATTTTTACTATTGTTAATATTTTTTTTCTTTTTATTGACTTTTATTTTGTTGACTTTCTATTAGTTCACATATTAAAGGTTTACTATACATAGGTATTTTCGTAATCAGAAACCTATCCTATTCGCTAAAACGAACAAAAGCTCCAGCTTTTGTATTCCTTTATCCCGTATAGACGGTTGGTTCCGCCTCTGGATTTCCCGGCCCTCTGACCGACCTGGGTACCGTTATTTAACAAAGCCTTTTGGGCAAACTCCGTTTGTACACTTGAAGAGAAACCTAGAATGACACCTTATATATGTATATCATGTATTGAAGTTTAATGTACGTCGCGTCATAAATATGCTTGAGAGAACTTTATTTTTATATTCGTGATCGTTAAACAACATTTAAACGTATGTCTCTTTTGATACGTCAAAGAGAAATAAAGAATACATTTCTTTTTCTTTTATTTTTCTCCTAATATGATAATAAGATCAATTATTGAAACGTCTCTTCCCTATAGAGAGATTTAATAAATGAAACGAAATTTTTATCAAAAGTACGAAAATAGGAACAAAAAAATAATGGAATAATAAAACATCAATGGCTGGTTGGAAAATTTAATTCGACTCGTATACTCACTTTTCTCCTAGCATTGGAAAATTTAACAGAACACGAACATTCGCTACTATCACGATGGGTCAGTGTGGTTTCATCCATATTTTATTTAAATTCGCCTTCGGTTAAAAACCGTCGAATGCATATGATGGTTTTTATTGAAAATTTATATACTTATTTATCTCTAGGCGTGTTTCGCTTGGACGGATTAAAAATAAAAGCATTATTTTTCCTTGTTTTTTTTTCATTTTTGTTTTTTGTTAAATAAAGTTTGGTATGCTTTATAGCTTAAGAGTAGTAAAAAAAAAAAAAGAAATAAATAAACCGTGAGAAAGAAGAAAAGGAATGTACCTATCTTAAAGTTCTTTCAAAACCAGAAAAGGAAACCTTTATACGCCCTGTCGGACACATGCGACGTGCATAGAGCTGACACGTGGTGTTGCCTACGATCGTTTTCGCATCTTGGATAACACATTTCAAGGGGCAGCAGCTTCAATTCTTATACCTACGAACGTTATTAAACTTTTCCCCAAGTCTAACGTCTTTGAAGGATAGCGATAGACTTACAGAAAATCTATGAGTATACACACGTACATATACCTATGTACGTACTTATACGCGCTGTACGAATACTTGGATAAAATCCTACGAATTTCTTTTCGTACAAGCAACAGAAATAAAGAGAGAGAGAGAAGACGAAGGAAGAAGAAGAAGAAGAAGAAGAAAAGTTCTCGAAAAGTTTTAAATTTGCAGACCGAAGCAAACGTCTTTAACTTCTTGTCCCGTGATACGCCTAGAGAGTTGCGACGAATTAGAAAATCTGAAAAGATCTATCCATTTTTAATAGCACAAGTTGCAACCTAATTACAACTAATTCCACTAATACCATCCCATCGACAGATTCAAAGAAAAGATAAGATTAGACCTAGCTGAAGAATAAACCAGGAAGAATCCTTTTTCTTATTCAATCAGTAACTATTCCGTTACGTGTGATCGACAATCGCGAAGAAACTTATCGACTCCGAACAAAGAAGTATCGATTTCTACGTCAGCTTAAATGCTTTAGGAAGTTTTGAAGGGGAGGAGAAAGAAGAAAAGGGTTGAAAAGGTTGGTTTGTGAAACGAAGACAGGCTGAGAAAAGGAAAGGGGAAAGGTGCGAATGCATTCGTCGTTATATTTTTCGTTTTTTGGGAAAAATGCAGTTTGAAATATCGTACACCGTTTTATCAAGGGTATAAGGTAGACCGTTGTAGTAAAGTGGGTCGACATTTCATTTGGAGGATGTTGGGGTTTAAAGCTCGGACGCGTCATGTGTGTCGCAGTCTTGCCGCAAGGCTAGATTACATTGGACATTATTGAATCGGACTGTACCGTACGAGGATAAGGACTGACAGATAGTTGATTAGACTTCTCCCTTGCGATTACACGATTCGGAACAGCGGAAGAGTGACCATGGAAGCATGTTATCCTTCCTGATAAATTGCAACAGGATCTTTCTATATGAAAGTTACGAAGGAACGAGGAAAGACGACTTCTTATTAAAGAACCTGTTACATATGGGTTATTGACTTTGTTCGAATTCCCATTATTCTTTCCAGCTATTTTACTTTGTCATTGTTGGAAAAATGTCTAATAAGATTCGTTGCTGCTTCGTATATATTTTTCATTCTTTCTTTCTTTCGTTGTTTTTTATACGATATCCTTCTATATCGCGTTATTATCTTAATAATACCTCACGGCGACAGTGAAGATGACTTTTTTCTTCATTTTTTTTTTAAAGATACATATCTATTAAAACATTTGGAAAAATAGTTCGCTGATTATTAGATACGTGCATGAAATATGTGTATGAAATAAATAAAATTAGGTCTCTTGAATTGGCTTTTCATTTTTAAGCAAAATGTGTAGTATTCTTCGTCTTCGGTTTTCTGTTTTTTTTTTTTTTTTTTTTGTTAGGAACCATTATAATTATTTGGCTGAAAAAGAACATAAATAAATGGTGTATGTATATACTCGAAAAATAACTAGGTAGGTAGATATGTGAACATTATCAGAAAGTTTTATTTTTCGTTTAAAACGTGTCCACTAGTAGAACTAATTCATGATACGATTTTACAGCCGCACTGAAACTAAATAAAAATTCTCGCCGTAATATTTTTATATCCTCGAAATCATGAATGCACGAGTTAAGGTCATGAATTACCGATGTTATTAGTATAAATATTATCAAGCTCGATATTAAGATGAGTTGGTGAATATTGAAATTAACAACAAATTTTACGTTCTCTAATTTTAAATATAATTAAATTTAAATTATTTTTGATATATTTACAGATTAAGTGTAATATCAATAGGATCTCTCAGAAGTTACATTAATTAACTGACTTTTCTTTTTTTTTTATTTTTTAGGGATCTCTAAATATTAATATTTACTTATAATTTTCAATTTGCTAAATTCCACTTTTTATTTTACGTAGAGAAATTTGTGATATGTCAGATAATATACGATAAAAATTTCGTTCTCTTATCAACGGTTCAAGGGAAATTGTCGTAGCTATCGAAAAAAAAGAAATATCGAAGAGGTAAAGAAGGGAAAAATCACGAGGGGAGTCGATGACTAGAAGGGTGGGTTCACATTCTCACAAATAAGCCGGAAGACGTCGTCTCGGTGAAGATGCTGAAATAAGTCGCAATTCTGAGAAAGGAAGTAGAGTCGAAATATCGAAGGGATCTTTCGACCCTTCGATGTGTTGGTAAAAGCATCAAAAAGAAGGGGGAGAAAATGTAAAGGAGGGATAACGCCGGAACAAGAATGAGAAAGGGTAAAAAAGCTGGTAGGGGGATGATAAGAAAGAAGAGGAGAGAAGATGGAGGGAAGTAAATGATAAGGCAAATAAAAGGAGCAAAAGTGGGAAAGCCTCAAATATTATCCATGCGCAAACTCAGAGCTATCGAGCCGTGGAATATATAAATACACATCTTTAAACTGACTTTGCCGATTATTTTTCTACATAGTTTTCACATTTATTTTTATATACGAACGAAAAATCGCAAGTAGTAGTATCGATCAAATATTTCAAATAACAACTAATTAATTATGTAAAATATTTAAACTTGTTTGAACACTCCAGACATAATAATAAATTTGATTACCTTCGTTGATAATCAATTATTTATTTGATCATGATATCCATACATAGCTACGTACAATGATTGGTTTTGTTAAGAAAGGAAATTGTCAATCCGCCGAATCGTTTCTCTCTCTCTCTTTTTCCCTCTCATACTATAATTTACATAATACGTAGACGTATCGAATCGTTATCAGATCTTGAGTAAATAATGATGCACTCATGTTCGATCTAAAAAATCTTATGAATCGAAGAATTGAAGAAGGAAAAGAAAAAGAGAAAGAAAGAAAGAAAAGAATGTAAGGAAGATCGGAAAACATTTCATTTTTCAAAAGGATAACGTGCTGGCCTATCATCCGTCTTCCATGAATTTTTCTATTCGATCTAAAAGAAAAAAAATTTCTATCTACGCTCAAAATAAAAATAGATTATATTATCAATTTATTTTTGCAACTCCTGTTGACGCAATTCTTTCTCAAGTTTCATTTTATTTCTGAAGTTTAGTAATCAATGACGTTAATTTTTCTAAATATACTTAACGGGATTAACTAATAAAAGATCAAAAGATCTGCTTTCGTTTTTACGTAAGAGTTACAATTATAGTAAAAATACACCTGAAATATCAATTATTATTATTATAATATTATTCATTTAACCGAAAAAAATTATCAGAACGTGAATATTAAGGTTAAAGGATGACATCAATATTTCTAAAATTCACAGCACGATTCGTTATAACTCAAGATCGTGCTCATCGACTTCTTCTTCCTTTTCTTCCGCACCATTTTCCACCTACGATCGTGATCCCGTATACGCATCAATTTATTATTGTTATTGTTATTTTTATTGTTATTATTATTATTATTATTATCATCATCGTAATAAACATCATCATTTCTATGACGAGAAACTACACTGACCGATGCGAAATATCCGGAGTCGTATAAAAACATTACTTCATCGTTCCTTTAGCAAACAATAATGAAATTATACGATATATTTAAGTGGAAAGTCTCTTCCAGAGCTGTTTACTTCTCCCTTGTAAAGAAACGATCGAGAAAAAAACAGGTTTCTCGTATGAACGAAGCGGAAAACAAAAAGTATGTTTCGTTTGTCGTATCCTATTATAAGTAAAAATATTTAAATAAATAAATAAATATATAAATGAAAAAAGTAAAAAATAAAATAACAAAAAGAAAATAAAAAAGATCATATTTTCTAATTTTATCGCACGATATAACGTTTATAGATTATAATGAAACTTACTATTCGTAAGAATAATTTACCATGGGCTTAATTCTCGGATCACGATCTATCAACGATCCTTTGTTTTCTACGTTATAAAGACTCTTCTTTCTAAAAAGCCGTACATAAAGAATAGATTGAGGTGAAGATAGGATAGGCAAAATAATTTCTGTTCTCTTGTGAATATGAATACCGCGATATTTATAACCGAGATGCTGACCGATGTCTTTCGTTTTTTGTTCCCAATTCTTATCTCTCTTTTATCGGCTTTCTTCTTTCTTTCTTCGTCTTTTCTTTGTTTTACGAGGTGAAAATGTTCGGAAAAGCTTCGACTAGGACGTTCGCGAAACGGGCCGAAGAGAATAGACCTAAGTTAGCTCGTAAACACGTTAAGAGAGGGACGACGATTTGCGCTATATGTAGCAAGTATATTGTGAATTCTCCTACAATTTTTTGCAGCCACGCGAGAAAATCGATCGGTCGTTTCTGTCGGGCTACTAAACTAGGCTACTTCGTTTCGAAGCGTTCTCTCTCTTTCTCTCTCTCTCCCTCGCTCATTCTCCTCCCTGTTTTTTTTCTTAGTAAATATAATGTAAGTTTCTTTACATACGGGAAAGGATTGAATACGTGATTAGAAGGATACTTGAATATTCCTGATTAATGATAAAACCTTGTACATAGAAAGCATGGAAAAACAAAAAATGAATTTATGAAATAAAAAAAAAAGGAAAAGGAAAAAGAACAAGGAATAAAGAATGTTCCAGAATATAAGTAAGAAAATCCCTTAAAGAAGAGAAATTTACGAGAAAAAGATAAACAAATGAAAAATGTCAGACGGTCCGATGAGTCGGTAAAAGGAGAGATCGAAATTCAGTAGTGAAAGGAAAAAAAGAAATGGAAAGAATATTCGATGTCTGACTCGTATTTTCGGATGCTGCGCGGTGAGCTCACTCGAAAGGAGTGGATAGAAGAGAGAGGACGATAAGAGAGGTGTCCCATAACTATCCTTTCGTGTCGCGTGACCATCTTGCTTCAAATTGCGCCGGCTGCTATCGAACGGAACACGTAGGTATAATATATCTTATGTATGCGAATTCCTCGATGTTCACGAAAGACAAGATATTACGGACGAACTACGACACTGATATGCATTTGTTCTTGACCGTCGGAGAAATTGTGGTAAGTATGTGAGAAAGAGAACGAGAGAAAGAGACTTTACGATTTGATTCTGGATTTCTAAACGAATCGATGTTATGTATATAAATACGAATTTCATATTAAAACGTCGATCGATGGAAGTTTCGCTTTCAATGGTTTCATTTTCGATCGCCTTAGAAGCAGCTTGTATTGTTAGTCCGAACTTAGAGACGCGTCACCATCGTTCAGAGACCTCGTAAAGACTTTTCCCTTGGGAAATTCGATGTATCGGTGGACTTTCCACAAACTACGCGTCCCGTGGTATACCCCTTTCTTTACCTCACCCCTTTATCTTGGTCTTCCTTTAATATCCTAACGACGACGACGACGACGACGACGACGACGATCTCAGAAGAGTTCTACGACTGGTACCACCAACTTTTAATGGCTCCTCGAAATTTTCGAAGCGACCGAGCCAACGGTAGAAAGTTTCCTTTCCTTTTTTTTTTAATTTTTGATTATATGCGTTTGACTACGTCGATGTCAGATATCTCATACATGCTTCTTATCCTTCTCTCTTTTTTTTTTCTTTTCTTTTTCATATCTTTTTACTTGAGATTTTCGTTTAATTCGGACCACGCTAAAAAAAGAAATTACCTAGCGGAAAAATATAAGATTCGACATTTATGAGCAAATGGATTTATGATCGTAACGATAGGAGAGTGCATTCTATTTCTTTGCCTCGTGAACTTTTATTCTCTATATGTCGTAAAGTCCGAATAAGTTTCTTTCTCTCTCTCTCTCTCTCTTTCTCTCTCTCTTTCTGTCTTTTTCTTTCTCTCTTGAATTACTTGTTGGGGGACATTTAATACCGCAAAAAGATTTAAAGCAACTTCAAAGAAAGAAATAAGCTTTTCCAATTAAATTATTTGTAATAAGACTAACTTCAAATTAGCAGGAAAACGAGACAATTCTTCAATTTTTGTGTTAATCAACGATCAATTACGCAAAAAAAAAAATAAATATTGCAAATAGACCGCCTTCAAACGAATTTAAGGAGTTTAGAATTAGGATAGAATTATTTAGAATTATTTAGAATACAGTCGCTGTGAGTCAAAATTTTTTGCGATCAACGAAATATTATACTCCAATGAATTCTTTCGAATACTTTGAAATGCGAAATATTTGTCGAACATTTTACAAATATCCTCTATCTTCGCGAACATATTTTCGACAACATAATTTGCATCTTCTGATTTCATATTTCTAATTACTTATCTATCTATATTAAAATTAAAAAAACAAGGAAAGGAAAAAAAAATCTACATATTTAATCAAAATCATTCATGAGTTATATCGATTCAAAATAATTACATAACTATAATTACCGCAAGTAGCTAAGTAATCAATGCATTAGGTACAAACGAGTATACTAATTAAGATTCTCGGGCAGTAATGGAATATCTGAGATACGAGGACTTGATTTATTCGACGAGACTCGATCGTTTTGATAGTATACATATATATATATATATATATATATATATATATATATATATATTACATATATACACATTTCACGATCAATTTGCGATTTAAGATGTGTACATGCGTTTCGAAATGCATTTTGAATATTCAATATGTCGAATTAAACGTTACTTTCTCACTCCCGAGTACTCTCTCGTCAAAGGAATAAATAAAGACTGAGGTCGTATCTATTCAAACGGATCGTCGTTCTCGATCGGACAACACAACAATGACGAGCCACGAGCGAATGAGCGAAGAGACGAGGAAAAAATAACGAAAATAAGATGCTCGTAAACACGTCGTGATTATCTTACATAAACATTTATCACAAAAGCAAACTACGCACAACACGAGTAATGACGGCACCTTCGTATTAAACATTGACCTTCGAACAAAGTTTACATACAGAGAAAGATAATCCAATTCTCTACCTTTATTTTACGATTAACAGAAATTTCGCAAAATTTTCTGAAAAAGAAATATGCAGTATCATGAACGCAATATTATTATCTCAATATATAAAATAATTTGAAAGATTTACGTCGTTTGCTTGATAATTTTTATTTAAGAAGACACCGATAGTCTTTATCTATCTTTCATTCTCTTATCCTTTTCTGTCTATATGTGTGTGTGTGTGTGTGTGTGTGTGTATATATATATATATATATATATATATATATATATATATATATATATATATGTCCTTTCATCCGTAACTCCTTTCTCCCGCATACCCTTTCTATTCTACATCGTTTATTCGTCTAAGAAGGGTCAGCTCTTAGTCACGTTTCAAAGGGCAACGATTAGTTCGCACCGCCTCTGGATCAACGTTCCCTTACCAAGATGAATATTTCAGTGGAAACGTCTCCGACATAGACCACCGACTGAGTCTATCGTGGCTTTTAATGTAAGGATATGAGTACATGCTCGGCACTCTTCGAGTGATTCCGTTAGATTGGCTTCCGTGTCTATCATCTCTCTCTTTCTCTCTCTCTCTCTCTCTCTCTCTCTCTCTCTCTCTCTCTCTCTCTCTATCTCTCTCATCAATGATCTCTAAGTCGTACACATAGACAAACACACTCGCTTGCTCTCATTCTCTCTCTCTCTCTCTCTCTCTCTCTCTCTCTCTCTCTCTCTCTTTCTCTCTTTCCCACCTCTCTTTTTCTTCCTTTCTCTCTCATTCTCTCTAATTCATTTTTTATAGCGCATTTAACGCCTTTTATGATGCTATTACACGTCGACAATGGCCCTTTGTAGACCCGTGAATGTTATTTTAACACTTCTCGACGATAAAACGATAGAAGAGACGTTTATAAATTTATATGTAAATCTGTGATAAAAATTACGCCAATTTTGGTAACAAGCAATCGCTACTTTTTCTCTTTATTTTTATCTTCTTATAAGAAGTAATGATGTTAATCGGAAGGTATGAAGATTATTCAAAAGTGACAAGAAATTTAAGTCAATTAAGAAAGTTTCGACGTACTCTTTCTTGCTTGTCTAGTAGTATATAAAATCGTAAATTTCGTTTCGATGTTTACAATGAATGTTTACTCTTAGAAACAGAATTATTAAAATATTATATCTTTTATTATATCGGATAGTGAATATAATAGGAAATTTCATAAGAGATAGAAATTAAACATATATATTGACATAAAAAGAAATTTCTATAAACCGATAAAGTGATATTCCCATATGTGGAATAGGTATTTATGCGTACGCATTTGTTTGTATGCGTTACACACAATTTCCCACGTATTTCAATAACAGAAATAATGTGCCAATATCGACTTTCGTCTGAGAGTGGAAACAAAATCTTTCCGTACGTAGGATCTATCGGGATGAAAAATTTAATAATAAAAAAAGGGGGTAGAATAAATGAAGTGAAATCGATCGTTGGAATACGCGTGGTTAATAAAAATCATTATATCAAATACGATACAGCGATATCGTTTTTCGTAGATATGATAGAACGAGTCAACGTTTGTTATTTTGTAATCTTTGCCGTTTCATCTCTCGATACCATCACCCATTTGGGTAAAAACTAATTGCTGTTATTTTTAAAAAAGAATACGAGAAACAAATACTTGTTATATGTACATCTATCAATCACCCTTCATCTTTATCTTTTTTCCCTTTCTCTTTGGGTCGTTTCTATCGAAATCCGACGCATAAAAATAAATGTAACAGATATGATTAATTCAGCAAAAAATTTAACTTCTTCGTGATTATTCGATATAATATCAGACTATAGACGTGGGAAAAATTATACGTGAACAGTTTATACGCTCATTCTGAAAAGATAAATATATTACCTACTCTGAGAAGTAATTGCCCTCATATGTAAATTTAGTCTCGATAATTTCTCTTCCTCTTTCTTTCCTTTATATATATATATATATATATATATATATATATATATATATATATATTCGTTTCTTATCTCTCGCCAGCTCGAATCGAATGAATTTTGTATCCTTCTCTTACATTTTAGGATGAAGCCACTAAAAGAAATCCAAACGAGCAAATTCAATGGTTATCCCACTCTATTTCGTCGCAAATTCTAGCGGAACTCTCGCTCCGTTAACCTCATTTCCTTCTACTGCAAAGAAGAAAAAAAATATGAACGATCCGTGTGTACGTGAGAAAAGAGAAGAAAAGGATAAGAGAATAACGGTACGCTTGGCATTGATTTACAAAATTATCAAAGTTTTCGAAAGTTCATAGAGTTACTCGCAGAAATAGCAATGTTTGTTTCTCCTATATTTAAAAAGACAAATTGTTGATGTCGATGAGAAAAAAAAGTCTACGTAAACGAAGATCCACTTAACAAGTTTTTTCAGCCGTATTAATCTCACGACGTTTATCGGGAAGATCGAAGGTTCGTATTATTATGTACAATGTTTAGAATTCACCTTCTGAGAAGAAGCGGCTCAAACGATTATCTTGGCATCGTCGAGTATTTTCAAGGACTTCGGTCATTAAAAAAAAAAAAAAAAAAAAAAGGAGAAGGAAAAAAGAAGGGAGAAAAAAGAAAAAAGGGAAACTTTCTAAACGGCAGTTGCTCGAAACCATCAACCTTACGCTTCAACGTAGTCACCTTAAGGATTTAACTTGAAAGACCTTCGATACCCGTAACGAAGCGGAAAGGATCAAAGTGGCAAATGGAGCAGAAAATTAATCGCATTTGTGAGCTTTCAATGAATGCCAAGGAAATTCACTTGGTTTGTTCGTGGCCTATACATGACTCGTTCGTTGAGTACACTTAAAATGGCCTATAACGGGTGGCGACACGAAAGGAAGAAATTTATCGGCGGAAGGGTGCGTCTCTTACAAGAGAGAGAAAGAGAATATCCGCGCGCCCATATATACATACATAGATACATTCACGCATAGATACGATTCACCGTACGCACCCTTTTAACCCATTAAACTGTACATTCGCTGGTAAATGGGTTAAACCCAGGGGTCTTTCTTTCGCGTCGAGCGCACACATATCTCCTTGAATTTCAAGCAGATGTGGCGCTCCAAAGTTTATCCTTTTTCTTTGTTTCATTCTGCCTTTCTTCCTCTCTCCTTCCACCCCCGTCCCCCCACCTCTCTCTCTCTTTCTCTTTATCTTTCTCTTCCTATCTCCCTTTCTTTCCTTTATTTATATGTATTTCTTTCCAACTAAATGTTTATAGAATGATTGCCGAGTTTTCACATTAATCTACCTTCTTTAACGCGATAGAAAAACGTTCTTTATTTTTTCATTCGCGAGCTTTAAAATTCCATCTTCTACAAGAGAAATCCGAAGAAAACTTCTTTATTATTAATAAGAAGATCTTGTATTTTTGTTGACGGATAGAGAAAGGTTTCTTTTCTTTTACCTTTCATTCTTCTTCTTCGTCTCTTTCGTGCGCCCGTTCGTTCGTTCGTTCTTCCTTTCTTTCTTTTTTACGGTAAAGGAAATAAGAGATGGAATCGTCTTGCCGTTTTCAGATGCAGAGAGAAAAGTTACAAGCGGTGGATGCACTCAACCGATGCTACGTAAGTATGTGTATATGTACATATAGTATATATGTATCATATACGATATCTCCCCAACAGACATTCTCCCCGATGGCCGATCGCTTATTGCAAACGTGACTCAGAATCGTAAATGCGTAGAAAAGGCAACCGTTCTCGTATACAACGAGTTGCTTCGAGATATTAAAAAACTATCGTAAAGATGCCGAGTCCTCTACTCTCCTCTTTCGTAGCTACCGCCTCTGATACATCCGAGATATCAACTATACCGGTGGTCAGATACTTTATGATATTTTTGCTCGAAATCTATAATGTCGATAAAAAAACGTTAGCCATGAGGGGAACAAACCGAACCCGTGATATCGAGTTCGCCAAAGCTTCGAATCCGATATCTTTTACTTTTTAAATAAACCGGCTCGTTGTTCGTTTAATCTCGATTTAAACTTGAACACTATAATCCTATAAACAAGATAAACCATTAACGAGTTATTTCTAATACGGATGTGGATCAAAACGCTATATTTTCCTAAATTTCGAAAAATTAACAAAAATGGGAATAAATTCAATCTCTTTAAATTTAAATGAGTTTAAAGTAATCGTAATTCTTTATAATTCTTGTATAATTGAAGGTGATTTATGTATGAATACGGGAGATCATGTTTTCTGAACGAGAGAACTGAATATCGTTGTTAAAATAATTTAATCGTTTGATTTTCTTCGCGCTTAGGGAATATGAATTATTGATACGATAAAAGTTACGATATCTCTCATCGTCAATGAAAAGAAACAAAGGTCCTTAATATTCATCTTGATTTAACTATCGAGCGAATTTTTCAGTCGGATTGGAAAATAGGTAGAACAAAACGATATTACATTTTATAGATTTTCTCTAGAAGAGTCTTTCATGAGACAACACGATCATCTTCCTTCCTTCCTTCCTTCCTTCCTTCCTTTCTTCTTTCCTTCCTTCCTGTTCTTCGTTCAAAATACCTTCGCGTTTGTTCATCTTCGATGGCGCTATAACGTAGATATTGCACGATTATTTTGGGACAAGCAGGAGAATCAAGTGGGATCCAAAGTGGTTGGAAAGGAAACGAGGTTTTCGACAAGAGGGTTGCTTTCGGAGTCGCGCATTAATTCGAGGGTAGGTAAGCAACGTTAAACGGAAAAGGGGCTGAAGATAAATAGGAGAATAAAACGACACAAATTTGCGTGGGAGATTTCGAAACGATCTTCCTAGACGACCTGGCGCTTCTCTTTCTCTCTCTGTCATACTTTGTAATTTCGTTCGAAATTGATTCGATACAACTCGACGCTTGATTTATGAGTAAACGAAATCCCAAATTACACGTTATTGCGTATCAACAACGAACGTTTCGTATAATGGCTTAAATAGATATATGTAGGTGTACGTAAGTAAGAAATACCCGTCGTAACAAAGA
Organism: Vespula vulgaris; assembly: GCF_905475345.1. Lineage (NCBI taxonomy): Eukaryota > Metazoa > Arthropoda > Insecta > Hymenoptera > Vespidae > Vespula > Vespula vulgaris. The sequence goes on along the minus strand of NC_066587.1, from coordinate 3,289,331 downwards.
AAAACGTTTCTCGATGTTTTCGTTAAAAATGTTATGAAGTAATATTTCATCGAAATATATTTCATCCATTTAATCGCATCCTATTCCTGAAACAGGGGAGAGAGAGAGAGAGAGAGAGAAAGAGAGAGAAGAATTCCGAGTCTCGAGACGGATCAAAGCACTTCGTTAATCCGCGAAGTAGCACTAAATCCGGGAACGAAAGGAGAATTTACCGTGATAGAACGGCGCGTTTCACGTCGTACAGAAGTTACAAATCAGGTTTCTCCCTTCCCCCCTTTTTCATCTTTCCCTTTCTCTCTCTCTCTCTCTTTATATATATATATATATATATATATATATATATATCACTTTATCTGGCTCTCTTTCTCACGGTCCTTTTGGCCCGCCTGCATGCACGTACTAACGTCGATTCAAACTTTCAAGCAGATAAGCACAGAATGGAAAGAGAAAGCAAAACGTAGTAAACAAGAGAGTGAAAGGGAGAAAGATGAGAGAAAGAGAATGGAAGGGAGGAGAAGAGAAAAGAAGAAAAGGGAAGGGAAGAGCACATTTTCCGGGTGAGATGAATCGCGGCTAACTTTCATAGCAAGCAAAATATTCTAACTATGTGCATGCTATGTCTGCTGAAACATCGACGTCGACACTTATCAGATCTTTTTAACGACGATAACTTTTTTAAAGAAGAAAAAGGAAATTGATACGAAAAAATATTTTTATATTTTGATGAAAATATTTTTCTCAAACTTCGTATTGTTAATTCTTTCAATGAATTAATTAATCCTATATCTTGTATTTTTACTTATCGTTAAGGATAACACGTTAAGCAAGCTTATATAAGCATTTCGTTCCAATGCGATTTCGATTTTATATTCCATACGCGATCTTCATCAAAGTAATCTTAAGAATATTTATCACGCGGATAGCTGACGTTTTTTTAAGTCTCTTAAAAACTTTTTCTACGGGACGAAGTATTTACGGCGAGACATATCAAACTTGACGACAGACTTTCATGGTTCCACGAAAGAAAACAGAACGAGAGAAAGAGAGAGAGAGAGAGAGAATTATTTTGCTGGGATCACGCTTGTTCCATAGCACGATGAACATTTATCTTTCGCAGGGGTAGTAAATTTGGAGGGTGGTAGCAACCCCTAACATGGAGAGCGGAACGCGAATCGGATGTGCTTTTCTTGTACTTTCGTTGCGAGAAACGGAAAAGTTTCGGACGATATAACGAAAATTTTAATCCCAACGTGGTCGCTAAGATGTTTATTTTTTCGAATGAACGTGTTTTTATTACATTACGTGTTAATCCTTCATATAATTTTCTTTAATCGGAATATATGTACATATATATGTACGTATTATTTTAATTAATGTAAATACATTAGCGCATACGTTAATTAAAAAAAAGTTTATAAAAACTGTCACGCGCAAAACGTTTCTAAAGTAATAGACGTTAGTCCGGGATAATCCTGGTATTTAGCAAGGTTCTATACCTTTATCTTTTTCTCTTCTTCGCCTAAGCCACTCTAAGTCTAGTATAAGCAAGATGGTGTTTCTTTTCTCGAACCTCGGAAAGGATAATATCACCGATCGTAAAATTTCTTAGCGGTTGAATTTCGAGACGATTTCTCACCGATCGATCGTACACTTAATGCAAATACTATGTTCGATGCAGGAACGATGTACGTGTGTATTAAGAATGCACGATCGTATACGACTTACCCGTTACGAGCGAGGGTAGTAGGATTGAAGAGTTAAGAGTATGTCGTGCGTAGTTCGATCGATGTTTGAGGGACAGAGAGGAGGATAGACAGACAGATAGATAGATAAGAAAGATAGAGAGATGGAGAGATAGAGAAAGAGAGATATAGGGATAGAGAGAGAGAGACGGGGGAGTTTGCTCGAATGGAGACTAGACGAGACTGGATCTCGTTCGAACTTTAGTCCCACCTTAATCTAACTTTTCTACGAAGCACTTCTCAATGTTTTAATCGCTTTCATATTAGAAGCCGTCGAGCTGTCACGCGATGTATTTCCAATATCTTGTTGGCAAGAAGACAACGAAACGAGACGACAGAAAAGTTTCTACGCTAAAGATAAAAGAAAGTCGCGATCAACGTGTACGTTACATTTATCCGCTTATTCGAAGGAAAAAGATAAGTTTAATACGTAGATACACCGATACAAAGTCCGCTAACTACCGCTTACATTTAATTAACGAAATAACATTACATGTAATAACTATAAAATTAAGATCGTTTCTTTAAAAGATATATTCGAGTACATGTGAAACATACGAACTAGTATTTCTAGTTAAATAACGATAAACGATAGTTATGTAGACACATAAAAACCTTTGACGATAATCCTTGATAATTTTTATAAATATCGTTTAAGTTTATGTATGTATTAATACAAAAATGTAATAAATTCTATGAATCGTTTTCATGGTAAATTAACATTGAAACGTTCACATGCGAAGATACGTAAATGTATTTTCAAAGGTATATACTGTGTACCGTTCTCCGGATATTTAGTACGCGTTCGCGAACCGTTGCGGCAACAGCTTCTCGCTCAATGAGCGAATTGGACCATTGAGCTTGACCCGTGAGCCTAGGTAGCCGCTGTTACGGCGAAACATATGCAAAACTGCGGTCGGAAAATTTGGCTTCAACGTCGAAACAATTCAATGAGATTTACCGTGCTTGTTTATATGTTTGCGACGCATGCGTGTCGACATAGAAAAGTTAAAGCTTTTAGTATCGAGAATAGACAGGAGTATATCTTAATGTATAATACATTGTGCGCTGCATTTCGAAGGATGCATTTAAAACACACGCATGTACATCGTACGACTATATTTCTACGCGATTTATCTCCTTCTTTAATTTCTTTCTCTCGTGTATTTTATACATACGCATACGCGCGCGCATGCACACACACATACACGCAGAAAAAGTGAGTAATCGTACTTTCGCCATAACGTTCTATCTCTCGAATCTGGAGCTCGTAATGAAAGCAATATGAGATAAAAATAAAAAGATGATGGTGGAACTCCGATCGATCCGATACGCTCGGTAGCTTGCTTTTTTTCATAACTCGCGAGACTTGCGTATTTGCGTATTACTACTTTATTAGCTGTGGCTTCGATCTCTCGTATCAAGGTGACTGTAATTAAATACCTACTACTCGACTGACAGTAGTCAGTCGAGAGTGTATGGATAACGAGCGGTATCCGTTCGAGTAAAGAAGTAAGAGGGGTGGGGGAGAAGGGAAGAGGGGTAAAAAGAAAAGAGAAAAACGTAACAACGATTGAGTTGCAAACGACTCGCACGCGCCTACGGGTAAGATACTTGTTTTCGAGAACACTTATCGCGAACGATGATACGACGATATCGATTTAAAATACAATTTTACCGAGGAATATCTAGATATCTGCGTGTATATATATCGGTGTACACTTATACGACATAAATATCGACGATGACGTTGAAAGCACAATACGGTTTGACTTCCACGTTTTTCCAAATATCGACTTTTTCCAAACTCTTTCGTGCTGATCGCGGATCTTTTTTTTTCATCTCCTAGCGTCCAGCTTTTTCCAATGAGAAATGCACACATATCTATAAAGGTGTGTGTAACAATTCGTACGAACGACCGGTATTCGTAGATATATTTCAAATTCATGAAATTACTTTTGTATTATCACGGATCTCTTCTTTTTTTTTCTTTTTTTTTCTTTTTTCTATTTTCGACGAGTTGATTATCGACCGAACGAATAACGAGAAAATTCGTTCGAATCTCCCGCTGTGTTACGGAAAGAAACAAATTCTCGCGTCCGTAGCTCGGCTTTAGTCCATCATTACGATGATTCATTTTCATCGTCAACCCGAGCTACCCACATGGCGCGCCGACAACGTAACGACGACGAAGAAAATGATGACGAAGAGCCGACTAAGAAAACAAGCGCCTCGCATGGCCTCATTCCGTATTGTACAAACAGAAAGCAGAGAGACTATACATCTGCGAGTGCGTACGATGATTACGTTCAGCGACAAGGTCGTTCCTATAAGAGTTACATATGTATAATACGCGATTAAAGGAATACCACGTTCGCAATGAAGTCCATGGTCCGTTCTCTTGTCATTCTTCATGGGAGAAGAGATCAAAGTCTAACTTGTTTTTTCACTTTCTCTCTCTCTCTCTCTCTCTCTCTGTAATTTCCCGAAGAAATCAATATAATTGCGTGTTAGAATATGAAAGTGTTAAGAAAATGTAAGAAATTCGATAACGATCGACCATCGTTTCGGATAGCTAGGGATTTAACGATTTCCGATAAAGCGAAAGCCAATTAATTTTCGTTACTTACGAGAAAAATCTTTTGACCAGAACGAGCTTCGAATTCCCTTTCTCTCTCTCTCTCTCTCTCTCTCTCTCTCTCTCTCTCTCTCTCTCTCTCTCTCTTTTGCTCTCTTTTTTTTCTTTATTTCTTAAAGCACAAAGTTTAGATTTTCAATTTCATCGAAGATAAATCGTACTAACGATCTCGATCGCGTCTCGATGTAGATGTAAACTGTCGACAGTGATATCTCGATCCTAGTTTGATCGATAAAAAGTTTGTAATCAAAACGAAATGACAGAGCGAATTTTAAAAGCAACGGGAAAGTATTAACTGCGAGAGGGACTCGTGATAAAATGAGTCGATAATACTATGACTCACTGTATAACGCTCTCGCTAGTCACTACAAACATAAACGTACACACACACACGTATATATATAAATATATATACAATCACCTGCTGTGTTTCGGCTCTCAACAAACTTTGCGAGTCAACGAGCTATAATTGTTTAAAATTATCGTGTCGGCTATGATCGTTCGAGGTATTCGACGTTCGAATTCTCCAATGAGATATTCTAGAAGATAAGGCAAGATTCGAGGGTCAAAGGAATTTCCGGAATATCCATGGCACACTATCGAGCTCTCTTTCTCTCTCTCTCTCTCTCTCTCTCTCTCTCTCTCTCTCTCTCTCTCTCTCTCTATCTTTCTGTCTCGAAACTTGTCTACGATCTCGGTGGACGTAAATTCCAGGACCACTCGTGCAGGAAAACTGGTTTCGATTCCCCCATTCTAATTTTTTAATAGAACGATATTATCGAACGAAAAGGAAATACGTAGAAAATGGATGGCGAAGTTTGTAAAGAATTATATGAGGATACTTCTTAGAGGGCGGTGACTGTACCCATTTAACATATTTGATATATTTCGAGAGATTGTACGATAGCCGACTAAATTACAAAACTCGACGATGTTATGAAGATAATCTTATTTTCTTCAATGATAATAGTATAAGTTCCTTTTTCTTTTTTTTTTGTTTGCTTTTGTTCTAAATAAGATCAAACCGAGATAGTTCAACCAGTATTCAGTAATACAGATAGATATATTTTGGTATGCGTTATTGATCTCTATATTCAAAGGAAACAATTTGAGGAACATTAAATAAAATAATATAATCGACAATATAATGAAGTGCGATGATATTTTTATTATCGTATTCATTGTAAGAAATGATTAATTATTTTTATGAACTATTAAAAATATCTATTAACTTATTTTCAGTTTCTTGAATTTTTATCCTGGCATAGTTTCGAAATAGCTCGTGGTCGAGATTAAATCCATCAACGTTTACCGAGGCTGTCCTGCGGCTGCTAGAAGCTCTTGTTATCCATCCCGAAACTGCAGGTCAATATTTCATAGTACTTTTTCCTCTCCTGTACTAATAGCGAAACGTTACATCGATAACGTACGGTTTTAAAGGGTGCAGCGTTCTGCAAGCGAAAAAATAGCTTTACAACTGATATGTAAAATTCGATTACGGGATATGGCTTTTTACAGGATATTCACTGGCTCGCGAACAAATGAATTACATGCCCAGCTTCGTTTTGCGTTTAATAAAAGAATCAACGATGGGGAAGAGAAAAAATTAAAAATTATTAAAAAATTTCACCTCTTGAGGAATACGCTTATTAATGTTCATATTTGCAAGATACAATTGTAATAATCCAAACGAATAGCCATAATTAAATATCAGTGGATCGAAATGAGACAAAAAGCTTTTACGTTTAACGCAACTATTTGTACATGTTTTGTACGTAATAAATTTACTTTATTTCGTTTAATATGTATATGAATAATATTGCGATAATTTTGGGAAAACGAAACTTTCTTTTTTTATCGTAACTCTCTCACGTTGATCGCATTATCTTCTCCAACCTCGAGGAAATCTGTGGAAAGTCGGCACGAGCTATAGAAAGAAGCTTCGAAAAGTAATCGTTATGCGTAGCACGATAATCGACCATAAGTCGATTATATTACGAACGCATGATGAGCGTTATAAATCGTGTCGGTGTGGTATAATGTCCACAACGTGACGATATTAAAAATTCATCGTCTACTCAACCACCCGATATATTCCTTTTACACACACATGCACACACACATATTGTTCATTTTCCTTTTTCTGTAAAAAATTAAACGAACAAGATAGGAGTATTTAAGAACGTCCGAATAAGTATGCCAGCTAGTTAATGCTTCTTTCTTCTCATTTTACTCTTCGTTACCTATTCCCTCATCTTTTTATATTTTGTCGAAGGTACGAAGGTAATATAAGTGAAAAATGGGAAAGGAAAAAATCAACGACGCTACCATATATACGTGGATACATACATCAATCATTTTTCCGTTTCCTTCCATCTTTTTTCTTATGCTAAAGATTTTAAGCCGGTTAATTTCCGTTCTCGATGCAACGAATCGTATCATTATTTTATTTTGCTTTCCATTTCCGTTATTTGAAGAAATCGGTTGTTGAACTTTCCAATATTAGTTCGTTCATAAGCCTGAAAGATTATTCGCATCGTCGCTTCCTTTCTCTTTTTCTATGTAAAAATTACAAAATATAAGAGACGAAACGAGAATAGAAACTGTCAGTATTGGATCGTTTTTTTTTTCATTTTCGGACTTGAGATTTTTCTAAAAAAATTTAAAATACAATTTTAAGTGTCAAGACTTTCAAGTGTAGAAATTCTCCTGAGTAATTTTAAACATCGAAATATTCAAATCGATTGAATTTATTACGAAGAAGGCAAATATAAAAATAATGTTATTCGCTAGGAAATACAAATTTTTTAACAGAGGACGAAGGAGACGTAAAAATATTGAATTTATGAAAGGAAATCGAGAACGACATTGCAGTGGAAACTTTTAACAGCGACAGTCTGAAAACTTTAGTCAAAACTAATTCCTTGAAAGCTAGCGCAGAAGATTCGCGAGGAAATTCGAATGGTCGCTTTTTATAATTTTTCTTATCATAAACAAGAAAAGAGAGAGAAAGAGAGAGAGAGGGAGAGATAGCAATTAGAAAAGATGCGAATTCAATCTATTCATGCAACATTTATAATGAATATTTTATGTACATTCTGTTCGATATTGCTTCCTAACACTTATTAATACAGCCATACAACAATTGCACAAGCTTTCATGTTTATATTTTATAGTTTTCGCATTTTACACTCCACCTTTACCAGTTCTATGCTCAAATATGGCAATTTGCAATTTACACCATACCACGCTTTCGTCCTTATCGATTAATGAACTTCCGAGTATATACCCCTAGAAACTTCAACAAACACTTAGCCTTAATTTATACGCGATACGTAGGATAGGTACAGAAGTGAGTTACAGAGAGGAAGAGAGCGAGGGCGAGAGAGAGAGAGAGACAGAAAGAGGGAGAGAGAAAAAGAGAGATAGTCGTCATCAAACTTAACCATCATAGTTTTTGTTATCGACGACTTCAAGATTACGAAAATTGATGGAAAAAGCGTAGAAACTTTTTCACTGATCTCCTATTTGAAAGTAATTTTCTCGCATAACATTTAAAATTCTTTGCCAAGACCCACCAGGATGTCTCATAGGAACTCTCCGCAGTCTTGGTAAGCCAGCCGATATAAATTCAAAGTAACTCTCTTGGAATACCCTTTTCGCCGCACGTACTACTGCCTCGAGAGACAGCGTATTAGGTGGCCGTGCTACATAATGCGATAGTTTCGTCCGCCTATTACGGTGACGCGTGATGAGATGCGTGATCTTCTCGCCCGCACGTTTCATCGTCTCTTTATTATTCCTATCGTTCGATGGATTTAGCCCCTCCCCACCCTTCTAATCCCGCAAGAGATCTCCTCGTTATACATTTACTATTCATTGAGACTTTCACCAAGTTCGCTTTCATTTTATCTCGATAAAATTAGACGAAACTCTCCGAGTTACGCCTCAAGGATCGGTATTCCCTTTTACGAAGAAAGAATTCGCGCTATTTGCTTAAGGATCTTACGAATTTTGAGATACTTGGAAATCCTCGTGATCTCGAAAGCCAAAGGAAAATCCCGAATGCGATCCTCGTTTCGTTATTTACACGTCGAAAATGAGGTTCTACGCACGACTTGAAAAGCGTGAAAATAAAAAGCGAAAAAATCAAATAAAGAAAGAGAAAGACAGAAAAGGAAAAACGAAATTCCGATTAACGAATATTCCGATACGTTACGCACGTTACGACGAACTCGATAAAACGAATTTCGGATACGTAAACCCATTAAAATATGTGCGTTCACGAATGATAGTCAAACAATCGTAATATCGACGTATAGTCGCATCATTTGAGATTGCAGGATATATGCGTCGGCACGATTAACGCTTGCGTATAGCCTTTCGTTGCTTTATAACTATAAACGCATTGTAAACGTACCACAACCGGTGGATTGTAATTCCGAAAATCGTACGATTGCGCCGATCCTTTCCATTCTAACAACATCCAATTAAAATGCGTATTCGTTATTTTCAGGAATTAACGAGAAATCGATAACCAATCGATGAGAATACGATTTTTCAATAGTAGATTTGTTCGTAACAAAAACATATATTAAATAGTGCATTACGTGTATAGTACATTCTTGCTTCGTCCGTCTTTTCAAATGAAGTTTTTTCTAGATCTACATTATTTCGTATGATAAACGAAGGAACAAACGTAGATAAGTTTGATACTCTTCCAAGAAATAGTTACATATCTATATGCATATCTTTATGCATATCTACATGCGCGCATATACTATGTATACAAATAAATATGTATATAAAAATATACATGCATACGCACGAATATACATACGTATATAACGTTGATACATATGAAAAGCTGAGATGTTGTTACAGGATTTTCTTTCGTAAGGCATGAAATATCTATCCATCTGAGCAAGTATGTATCCATCCATCTATCCATCCATCCATCCATCCTTCCTTCCCTTACATCCTCCCATCCTTGCGATACGAGATTGCACGAGGGAAATAGTGCCGGCGCGATATGGGATACAGAATATTTTTATTCGTACCTACGATCACACCATTCAACGTTGCATCATTTTTAAAGACTGGACGAAAGAAGAACGAGAATAAACATAAGAATAAGAATAAAAATAAGAAGAAGAAGAAGAAGGAGAAGAAAAGAAGTGAAAAAGGATAAAAAAAGAGAGAGAAGAAAAAGAAGCTTATCGAGAAGACGGTTTAGTTATCCGACTTATATATGTACTGGTAAATACAAAACGTCGTATTCGATTCCCTTCAAAGATAAGAAGGTAACGTGCGCGCGAGCGCACATGGCTTACAAGTCGGGAGTTGGACGAACGAGAGAAGAACGAGGGAAAAGGAAACGACTCACTTCTTTTTAAGAGGAAGGGAGAAAGAAGCGCGTTCTCTTTCAACTTCGTGACACGAACCATTACCTCGCACACGTCGACGTAGTCAGAGTGGGTGGAAAGAGAGAGAAGGAGAGAGAGAGAGAGAGAGAGAGAGAAGGAGAAAGATAGAGAGAGGGGGGAAAGAAGAGAGAAAGAGAGAGAGAATACACGAAGTGGTGGCTGCAAGCCGCTGCTTTTCACGACACGCACGAACGTCCGGACTCCGAATGGATTTTAAAAGGCAGTGAGTCAGACGATTCTTCTCGGAAAGTTGATACTATTCCAGCGTGAATGGAAAGAAAACGTCGACGTAATTATGCGTCAGTGATTCCTCTTCTTCCACGAACGGCTCTATCTTTCTTTCTCTCTTTCACTCGCACTCTCTCTTTCTCTCTCTCTGTCTCTCTTTTGCTCTCTTCCCTTCTCTCTCGTTACTCTCTCACTCTCTCTTGCCCTTTTTTTTCTATCTTACCGAAGGTGACACAGTTTCGAAGTAATTTTCGATCGAAGCACGACGTTCAGCCAAAATAAGTAAAGTTCCACTTGAAAGAGAATTCTTCTTTCTTTATCAAAAGGAATAGATTCGTAAGTCTCGAAATTATTCAATTTTCACATAATACAGGGCTTTCTACCGAGGGACCAATTCAAGTCTACATTCGATTTTGAGATGGATTAGAGAGAGAAAGAGAGAGAAAGAGAGAGCACGTCGTTTAAAAATGAAGTTGATGCACGAATGAACGTACCGAGAAAGAGTATTAGTCATGGAGCCATGAATATGTGAAAAATGTTTGCCTCGATTAATTCATGGCGTATTACGTTACTCATACATATATAGATTCATGCAATATTAAATCATCATCACGCTTAAAATATACTTTCCGAGATTATCCGATCGGAGTATCGAATGCTTATACATAAATACAACGCTTCGTACGAATACATTTAATGGATCAAAAAATCACTAATACATCGTCGAACGCAAATCGAAACAAGTTTATCGTATATCCATGGTATAGGATCGTTCTCTCTTTCACGCTTATTATTACATCAGGCAAAATGAAAAATAATTATATTTATCCGATCACAGGTAGATATTTTCGTTCCAAGAGAACAGAATATCTTTCGTAACTACGTTACAAGGTGGTAAATACATATGTACGTACTTTGTCGTAAGGTAGACACACAAAATATCCTGATGTCTTTTCCGTGACACGTATTCGGTTTCTCGTGCCCGCGTATCTACGCTCTATGCATAGCTTTTGGCGACAGATTTATAGAGATTTTGCGCCCAGTAAAAAAATCCACCTTCTTTTCCTCTTTCATCTCCCCTTTCTCTTTCTCTTCAACGCGAAGCTCTCTCTTTTTCTTTATTTTTTTCTTTTTTTTTCAGGATAGAAGACGTCTCCAAGGACGCGTTAAAACCCAACGTTGACGTACGAGCATAGAAGAACGCGTTTCGCGGCCTGGCCGATCTTCGTAAAAAGCTTCGTCGTCTCGTAAAATTTTCAAAGCGTCAACGAAAAGGAGAAAAGATCAGCTTGGAAAGTCTGACATGTGATATTTTTTCGACGGCGAGATAATGATTCGCGAAGGCGAAATATAATCATATTTCTTTTCTATCTCGTCCATATCTCGTTAGTTTTCTTTTTCTTTTTATGTTTCTTGTATGTATCATAAAGGAGCAACGAAAAATCGATCGAAAATCTTTCCTAAAACGTTCGAACCGAAAACATAACGAAATAAAGGGATCACGCGCATAGGTAAATCTCTTCCCGAAGCCTTTATCCCGGCATAGCGTCTTTTCTCTCTCCATCTCTTTCTCACACTTTCGTTGGATGCATTCGCCGAGACGACTCGACATTTTTCCAAGGGTCACGTTCGAAGCTGATTTATGTCGACGGGATAACGACGGTGGAATATGTGAAAAGTCGTAAAAGAAATTCGATCTGCCAAAAGAGAAAGAAGAGGGGAAAGGTGGGGGTAGCTCAAAGAAAAGGAGAGATCGGTGTCGCCGTTAAGCGTTATCGTTCGATAGCACCAATGTGACAAATCTTCGTGAAAAATCGGTGAGCCGGCCAATTATGGGAGCGTTCGGCTGGATGCTTCTTCCTGGCTATAGTTCCGAAACTTTATTATCCTTACCACGAGCTCCGATACTTTTCCTTTTCGATGTGGTAAGAATCAACGAGCGGAGAAAAAATATTAGCACGACCCACGAAGATTTCTCTCTTATCGTAGCTTTTAGTTGAATCGTTTTTACGTCAAGAGGAAAAAAATAAATCTATATATATATATACTAATCGATTTGACCTTAGCCATCGTAATGAAAATTAAAAGCAGCGAGATTAAATTCTTTTGATAATTTTCATCAGCGCTCGTCCATAGTTCAACGACGAGACACTCGACGTAGGTATACATATATATATATATATGCGCGCACACACTCACGCACGCATTCACATTTATATACATACACATACATACGTAGGTCGCCTTTCGGAGCACGGGCCTGGATCCGGTTCGCCTCTTCTCGTGTCGAAGGAGAGAAAGACGGATAGTACTTTGTGCAGGGAAGAACGAGGGGATAGGAGTACAGCCGACTCGATCGCGATCTTAAGGATCGTTGACCGTGACGATTCCCTGTTCGCTATACTCCTTCGATTATTCCTCGCACATTTCTTCGTCGATTTATACGTGCATGTATCTCCTTTAACGTGAACTGCATCGAATCGTTAAGTAGAACACAAGATCTTCGAAGGTGTTGCATATCGTTATACGATAAATTCAAGGCGTATCAGTAACGCGACCAAGATAACGCATTTCTATGCATTTCGATGCATTTATGGATTTCCATAATAAAATTTGAAATATCGTATACGTCCAACGCACGATTTGAAAGGTAAATAAGTTATGGAAATAATTAAAACATTTCTTTCCTCTGATATATAGACGAAGATTGTATTATATAATTTTTGTTAACGTTCGTCTCAGAGATAATATCTATGTACTTATATTTACGAGCGAAATTTACATTCTATCTTATGTTGCGGAGAAACAAACAAAAGGATTTCCTCTCTCTCTCTTTCTTTCTTCTCTATTTCTCTCTATTTATCTTTTTCCGACATTTTTATAACAGAAATCTTAAATATACAATTATTTGTTTTTCTTTTCAACGAGCTATAGATAAAATGCGGTTACGTAAATAACAAGGGTAAATCGATTCGCGAGTAGAGAGATACAAAGAAAGGAAGAAAAGTTTATTCGTTCCTCGTTGATACCTTCGAAAGTAACTCCCTCTTGAACTCGCCCTACGACGAGCATTTCTTTTTCTCCCCTAACCTCGACCTACGACCACAAGGAAATCCTTCCTTCGCTCGACGCAACTTTCAACAAACGAAACGCGCAAAAAACTAATCACGTAGCAATCAACAGGATCGAATAGTAATCGACTTTAAAGACGAAAAAGGCACGAAACGAACGGGAACGCGAACGACGAACATCGAGCGAAAACTTCGAAAATAAAACATCGTGCTTTCTGCTTCAAAAAAAAAAAAGAGAAAAAAAACGAAAAGAAAAACCAAAAAATAAAGAACGATGAAAATACTCGAAATAAAATCGAAGTTAATCGAGTTCGATACATTGTAGAAACCTTCATTGGAATGTTCTAAACGATGGGAATGGGTCATGCTAGACGATAAACGACGCTAACGGTTACAACGTATTCAGGAGAAAAAAAGAAAATAAAAATAAAAGAGAAAGAAAGAAAGAAAGAAAGAAAGAAAGAAAGAAAGAAAGAAGAAAAAGAAACTGCGGACATCGACGAAGTTCTTGTGGATATAGTAAATAGTCGTTCCGAGTAAAAAAAAAAAAAAAAAAGAAAAAGAAATAGAAAGAACAACAATCGTGTAATTCTACGAGCATATAGTTTTTCTATGTAAATAAACATTTCTCGTCGTAACTACGTTCTAACGATTTAAAAATGATCGTTGTACTAATTCCAAAGAAGAACACACAGAAAATCCTTCGCACGTTCACCAGCTGAAATAAATAATTCTTAACGTTGGATCATCGTGATTTTTCCGGATTATCGTTCGAAGCTAACGTTGGGGATCTATAGAAAAGGACGAAATAGAAAGAAAAATAGAAAGGGCGGACAATAAGAATAAAAGATCGGTTTGCTGGAGCCTTCCTTCAGCATGCTGCACGAGATTCCATTCCAAAGTAGTCCCGTTCACACGCTGCAAAGGTAGGATCGAGTCGGGTTACGACCTCGTGTGACACGGACACGGACACGGTACGGCAAGACAAGACAAGGTAGGCCAGCTTCAAAGTTGGCTCCTTGTTCGCGTGCCCCAAGGAAACCTCAACGATGTCTTCTTGCCGACGAAGGCAAGGAGAAGATCGTGAGGGAGGGAGTAAGATAGAAAGAGTGAACAAGAGTAAAAGAGAGAGAGAGAAAGAAAAAGAAGAAGAGGATCGTACGGCTAGTTCCATACAAGGTGACTTCTCTCGGCTTCTTCTTTCTCCTTTCTCTCTTTCATCTATCAATCTTCTTATCTCGTCTAACTCTTTATTTAATATCGTTACACCGTATAAACGAAATCAAAGTCTCCACTTTTGCGAGATCGTTAAAGTCACTCGAAAATATATCATGGTGGAACACTCACCTTGAAAGAATATAAGCAATCCCGGAGGAAAAGATTAGTATCCTTTGACCTCTTCTTCTCTCTCTCTCTTTCTTTCTTTCTTTCTTCCCCCCTCTCTCTCTCTCTCTCTCTTTCTTTCTCTTTATATATCTCGTTTTCTCTCTCCCCCTCTCTTTCTCTCTCTCTCTTCCCCTTTTCTTCTTTCTTCCTTGTTCACAAGGAACAACGCTCCACGCGCACCAGCTGCGAGACACCAAGAAGCACGACCGTTGAAAAACTCTTAGGAAAACTCGTCTAAAACTTGGCACTCTATCTATCCATCTATCTCTTTCTTACTCCGTTTCTTCTGTCAAAAAACTCGCTTCGGGCTTATCTGACACACCGTATCGTACTATCCACCTCGTGCTCCAAAGCGCATCGCCTCGAGCTGAGATCGTTCTAATGGAGGAAAGGAAGAGGAGGAAGAAAAGGAGAAGGAGGAGAAGAAGGAGGAAGTAGAAGGAGAAGAAGGAGAAGAAGAAAAGATTAGAAGGAACGTTCGAAATCACGTGGTCTCTCGCGTCGCGTTAAACACAAAGCGATCGTTCGAAGAAGCGACGCTAAACTTTTAAAAGGAAGAGGAAAGGGCTAGGGGAAAGGGATTAGATAAAAATGAAGATTTGCCAAGGGAAGTAAGATTAGTTTTCCTACCTCTTCTTTCCTTCTCTTTTCTCTTTTTTCTATTCCATGGAAATGTAATACTTTGCGCGTAGTCACATGGCGCACCACGTAATTGAGAAAAAAAAAAGAAAACTGCACTCTTTCGACGTTCCTCTTCGTAAACTTATGAAAAACTTGGAATGAAATTAATGTAAAACTTTCGCGGAATTTGAAAAACTATAAACGTCCGATACTGGATGGACAACGCGCGAAGAAAACGCGTGCGGAGATAGAGGACGCGTAACGCGCGGAAATTGAGCGACGCGCGCGCGACCCACGCGCGATCGAGACTCGGAAAGACTGAAAGCGGAGCGTCGATCGAGCCTCACGCTCGCGACCGATGCGCTCCTTTCGGTAAACCGGTGTACTAATTCTGAGCCGTGAAGGAGTCTCGTTCTTTCTCACTCCCTCTCTCTCGCTCTCTCTGTTTTTCTTTCAGTTCGGCTCCGTTTGTACGAACATTGTATGTAAGTATGTGCGTGCGCGTTGCTTCGACCTCGTGCACTCATTTTCTTCTCTCTTCTTTTTCTTTTACGATCTTTCTTCCCACTTTTCCCTTAAGATCTTAATTTTTCGAATTTGACGTTTACGAAAAGGAAGAAAAGGAAAGAAACTTTACTGGAAAAACGTCTAAGAAGATTAACGAGAAAAATGATAAATTCCGTAACGCGTTTGATCTGTCTCTACAAATAATTAATTCGTTGGTATGATATTTTAAGATATTTTCATTAAACGTTTTTCGACAAGAATCGATCGCTAGTTCGGAGTGTACGCGTGTTAAATCCGATAATTACGTTCTCCATTAGGTGTAACTAATCGAAGTTATAAGATGGACGTTAATCTCGACATACGTATATGTAAATAAAAGACAGTTTTATTTTTCTTTTCTTAAAGAATATATTTAGTATCGAGCGGATGATGCAACCTTAAATTTTTAATTTATTGCAAATCCTTTCGGAACTTTTCGATCGTCGTATACCTGTTTTGAGGTTCTTAAAAATTTTTGAACAATCATGACGGAAGTACTTACGTCCTTGGCCACGCGGTGACAACAATCAAAGATTTTTTGATGGTCGCCGTTTATTTGAAAAAGTAGAAAGCGAATGCTGACGCGAAGGACAGAAGGTTGCGAAGTAACGAAACGACTTCTATAGATCTTTTCTACGACTGTAAGTATTATATAAGATAAGAATGTGTTTTTCTTTCAATACTCGTAGGTACACACGTTATGTGTGAGTTATGTGTACATTTGTATATGTGTATGTGTATGTGTGTGAAAGAGAGAGAGAGAAAGAGAAGAAATAACCGGTCTATACTACGTACACTAAGGTGAACGGATGTTACAAAAGCATTTTTCTCGAAAAAAAAGAAATAAACAAAATCAAGAGGGGAAATTTAACAATAGTTTCGTTTTTCGACGAAGGCTCACATCGTGTAATGAGAAAAGAAATCTGCATGCAATTTAGAGAAGAGATAATTACATAGGTACACGGCAACAGCTGGTCACGATGCAGTACCTTCTATATAGTTGAAACGATCGATAATGAATATTTCTATACTAGTGCAGCTTTTAGGTAATTGTATGCATTTTGATATAAAATTGATAGTGATATATTATCGGATACGTATATTCACGATTAACACGCTCTAATTATTATATATTAACAAGAAACTTTGTAGTATGTGATTTACTATAATTTTATATCAACAATTTTTATATCGTAAATAAATTCAATATGATAAGTATTATACTTAAAAGTACTTACGTAATAAATACTCATAAGTACCTATCTACGTTATTCGTAACATAGATTTATCGTCGAAACGTTTCATTTTAAACGTTTAAAGACATACTACTCGAAAATTTTTGTTTCCTTGATATCCTAACTTGACCGAGTTTGTATACGATTTACATCGAGTTCTGGAAAAACAAACATGAAAAACGAAACTAATCGCGTAAGGCTCGATAATTTATTCCGATTTAAAGGATCAAAATTGCATGGATCCGAGAATCAAAGGAAACAAAGGGCACTTCAAAACGTTTCTCCAACTCTTTTTATATTCCTTATTCGTCTTCTCTTTTCGCTATTTCCTCTTGGAGAAAAAAATTATAAAACGATTTATAATGGACGCTTTGAATAGAATAATTATTTCTGAACTGACGTTAGATCCTGTAACAATATTTCTCTTGGTAACAATTTCATTTTTAACAGCAACAAGACAGTATTATTACGAATTACACATTTGTAAAATAAATTTTATTATCGTCTTACATCAACAATCATATCGTCGGATTGAATTATCTTATTAAATATAATACACTTGTACATGTATATACATACATACAAACATACATACATACATATATATATATATATATATATATATATATCATGGTTTTTTAACTTCATTGACTCAGAAATCGGTATGTATCGGAAACGTGACACGATAAACAAAGGACACAAAAAGCCATGCGTCGAGGGAGGGTGGGATAAGTAATTAAAACTCTAAAGTTCACCTACCGGCGTCTGCTTTTCGATAGACAGATGTTGAAAATCGAGGGTCGAATTAATTGAACGTACCTATTGCCTGCGTACTGTCTCTCCTCTCTCTTTCTCTCTCTCTCTCTCTCTCTCTCTCTCTCGTTGGCTCTTTTCGTTTCTCTTACTCTCTCTTTGCATTCGGTCCCCATCTTTTGGAGTCACGTGACTTGGAATATAACCAGCTTGTGCTTTCTTCTCTTGTCGTCCAGCTATAGTAAAATACACACAATGAACGGTATTGTAAGCCCTTCGGATTTCCGCTCTTTATAAAGTTCGATAAATATAAGTCGTCGTCTTCGTCGTCGTCATGGTCGTCGTTGGCGTCATCATCATCTTCTCAAGGATCGAGACTAAACTAATAAAATTGGATCGTCCGACGAGTAACTAAGGTCGATCACTAATTTTACACATCGCTGAAGAAGATATAAAAGTTTATTTATCACTTGGACAAAAATATTGTATATAAAGTATTTAGAGAATATAGTGAAAATCAAATATTTCGAATAATTCTAGAAGATTGATCCAAAATTGATTTCTGTAGAGAAAGAAAGATGGATTCTAGAGAGGAATAAAGTTTCATCTACGCGTAACAACTGGGTAGCGATATAAATACGATTTATTAGCATCAATTGAGTTAAATTACGTTTTATTAATTCTACTCTCTCTTTCTCTTTCTCTTTCCCTCTCTCTCTTTCTCTCTCTCTCTTTCTTTCTCTCTCTCTCTCTTGTTGTTATATCCCCTTTGTTGATTGGCGGACTATGAGCGATTTTGTTTTCTTTTTCTCATTCGATCGACATAGTTCCTTTGGATGTGGGTGTAGTGTATCGTATTTCACGATATCTTGATTTTCCAAGCCATGGGAAATATAATTTCGTTGAATTTTAGAAGAAAGAATTCGTTTATAATCGAATTAATATCCGTAGAAATTTTCTTTGTAATAGGAAGCTTTACGAAAGAAAGAAGAATAAATAGTTCAATCATTCAATCTTTTTGTTTGCTCGAACGCTACGTTCGTAGTTTAAAAATCTTTATTTATGAAAGGGAATGCATATGAAAAGAATAAATCGGTTTTTCATAGCAATTAAAATTTTAAAAATTACACAGATGCATCCTCACACATGAAGTATATATGTATTAAGTTAGTCAATAAGTAATACAGATATTTTCAATGTTTTATATCTAACAATAAATGCATTCTGTATTGAACATCAAACATTGCATTCAATATTTTTTACAGAAAATCTCGATTTTACTTATTGATCAATCCAATATATACGACTAATATGGAACAATCGAAGCATTCAAAGCGTGTTTAGATCAACGACAAATCGCATTTACTATAATCTTCAATACAATGTAAGATTAAAGGATTAAATCGATTGTTTTAAATTTGTGAACATAACTCAAATGAAACAAAGAGGGAGTGATCAAAGTTAGTTTTTGAATTGGAATATCAATGAGGAAATAACTTTGATAATACGAAGTAATAAATCAAAACTTTATAGATACGTACTTTTATGTGGAACTAACAAATCAGTAATGAAATATCTACCAATCAATTTGAAGCACGAATAATTACTTAATAGAAAAAGTATTTGTCGATATTTGCTGTTCGGAAGAAAAACCGTCCAGTCACAGTTTTTCTTCCGCTTGTCGTTCGTGCTCCGACCGACGACGTTACGGTATAGATACGAAAATAAATTACGAAGTGTTTCTTAATGAAACCTTTGTACCAACAGACGTCGTGGTAATTTTTCAAGGCTTGTCTCATACTTGTCCTATGTCGCGACAAGCTAGAAACGAAACGCGAAGAATGACACGTATCCATTTTACGAGACTCGAGTGCAAAATCACTTTAGTTAAGATACAATTAAGTATGTACCGAAGTTAATGTACTACGATGCTGAGAGAAATTTAAAATAGCTAATTTCCTTAATGTAGTAAGTCGATAACATAATTGCTTTTAACATACAAAGGCATTGTTTAATATACATTGTACATTAAATATGAGTTATAATATTTCTGACAGTTAAGATGTTGTTTGAAAGATGTAGCATTTACATATACGTATATTATACATACATATGATAGCAAAATATAAATAGCAAATGAAAATAATTTTAATTATATGAAGGAAAAGGCAATTATTGAATTCTTCTCTTTATACAATTGTTTTAAGATTTTCTTAAGATGTTCACATGAGATGATTGCCGATGAATGAGACGCTGATTAACTATACTCGACTTGGATATAGTTTATAACGCTAACTCGTGCATTCACCTATATGATGCAGATTGAAGGAGAAGTTACAAGAACAGAAGTGATCATCTTCAATTAGGAAGCAGTTCACGAATTAAATTGGGATAAGGTCAATCGATTTCATTCATAGATAAAATCTCAAATATTCCTCGTGCATTAGATCGAAAATTAATTGGATAGATCGTATTGGTCACTCGTAAAATTAAATTCTATTGATCGACCAAAGTACTGAATTTCGAGGAATATCCTGATATTATTATATAGTAAGAGCACCAGTTGCTTACAGAAAGTTGCAAATTATCAAGGGAATGTAATTAAGCAAAGAATGTGGATTATTCTGCGCGTATTAAACTCAGGAGTACTTGAAATACCTACCACATGAGTACGACAACGATGTCGAGAGATCCTGTTTAAAATATTTAAATCCGTCCTTTCCAGAAACGATTAATTCATGAAATCAAATAGACAAGATTTATCTAATTATATACTTCATAAAGTTATATATTAATTTAATACAATATTCAAAGTCTATAAACGTCTTTTTATGGTCTGTCTTTTTACGAATAGATTACATATAACTTAGAAGTAATCTCATGCTTCATATATACGTTATTAATTTCATATTAGTAATATTATTTTCCATTAGACAAATCTATTAATATGAAATAATTTGAGTTTTTGTTTTAATCCAATGTGTAAGTTTAAAATAGATTTAGAGTAAGCTACGAGGTACCTCGTACATCTATTTCTCAAGTCATAAATAAACCTTCTCGATCAAGTTGTACTCCTTCGACTTTAGCTTGATCTTTTCGTATGTATCATTGATGTATATACCACGTGTACATATATGTTCGATAAAAGAAAAAGGCAAGATAAGATCGTTCGATATCCAGAAAATGAAACTTCGATCGACCATAAGTTGAAGTAGCCTTAGACTTGATTTTCGTAACTCCCTCGAGTATAACGTGTGCATCGTTTTCAGGCGTCCCATGCGGCCAGTAGTTGGATCATACTCCATGCATGAGATTAGAAAATGAAAAGGTTCTATTTTCGACTGTTATCCTAGAATTATGTTGCAATAACTGCACGATCGAACGCTATACGGTATACTCCAAAATAAAAAAATAAGAACTGTTCCACATCAGGATCTGCGGTTATTATGGTACATTGTTTTTTCTTTCAATACTCTACGACTCCATTTTTCTACCCCCTATTTCTTTGTTTTTCTCTTTATCTTTTCACGTGAGCAGTTTTTCTTTTTTTTTTGAAAGCCACGTAACGAATGTTTTTCCGAAGAATGTATCGTGCCTCGATCTCTGCTAGAATTTATTCACGAAAATTCTTTCGTATGTCTTTTGTCATATTCATATGAACGAGAAAAGCAAAGAGAAAAGAAAAGAGAAAAAGAAATAGAGAAAGAGAGAGAAAGAGAGAGAAAAAGAAAGAGAGAAAGAGGCGAAGAAAGCACAGAATGTACATTTGCTGTGTGCAAATAGTAGGTTTCTCGATGCATGTAATCCAACATAAGCATAAGTCATTACATCCTACTATTCTATATTTGTATACTCGCTCACATATATGTAGAATATGAACACAAACGTTCGCATGTACGCATATACACAATATCTTGACGTTTCTGACTTGATTTCTCCGAGCAGCCAACCCTTTCCTCTCTTTTTCTCCTTTCTCTATCTATTTCTTCTTTTTCCTTTTCTTTCTCTCTTTCTCGCTCTAAGGACCAGTTCGTGAGTATCCGCAGTGCCGTTTGATTATGCGCCATAGCCGGGAGGCTCGATGTTTAATTTCTTTGTCCATGAGATAGGCCGTGAAATGTGTCGCGGTAAAGAAAAAAAAAAGAAGAAAAAGAAAAAGAAAAAAAAAGAGAGAAGAAAAAAAGGAGACAGAGAGAAAAATTTCAACGGGCACAGGTAGGCGTATAAACGGCACATGCGAGGAATCCGCGTGTTTCTCGTTCTATATTGCTTTTCTTTGTTATAAAACCATTGCCGTATTTCTACTCCTTTCTTCGATTTTTGAAATATGCCTTCTTTCCTTTTTCCTTTTTTTTTTTTATTTCCCTTTATCTCTCTTAATGACGAAAGTAGACGGAAAACCGACTTCGTATTAGTCTTTTCTTCGATATACGTACATGCATGTATCGCCATTAAACTTCTTCAAAGTATATACCGTATGACTTTTAATCGTCTATCTCATGTTCCAAATCCGTCAAAAATATTTGTGACAGATGATTTTATAAGAATATATTAGCCTTATTATCATATACTTCTGAATATTCTTTCAAATTTATTATCTATTCTCCTATTTAAATCATTCAGTGATTAGTTAATATAATCGTCGCTCTTATACGATCGACGTGACCTATTGGAAACTTTTCGTAACACTGTCACGAATTTACGAAATATATTTTATCGGAATTCTCCTTATTATCTCTCTTTATTATTTTCATATTATCGTAGGAGAAAGAAAAAGGACTTGCGTCGAAATTATTGTCAGTTTCCAAAGCTTTGCGGAATGATATTAACGTTGAATGGCTCGAACCTGCTTCCGCATACGTAAAGAAATGCTGACAGTGCGTGGATGTATTCTAAAGCGTTGTCGCTTATATACATGCATATACAGATGATAAAGAGAGTACACCTGTTCTTTGATTTGTCAGCATTTTGACGATACAATAAGCTATCCATGGGGTTTTCCAATATCGTAGTCTTTTTATTTCTTATCACGTTATATTATGTCTTCTTCGATCTCTCATTCTCTGTCTCTCTCTCTCTGTCTCTTTTTCTTCATTTCTTTTTTCGTCTTCATTTTCTATTCCTTTCTTTTTTTTTTCATTCACAAAATTCCGATTACAAGAAGAAAGAATTCATTTGAAAGAACAATATAGCGACGTTGTTGTTCTCTGTCTAGAAAAGTTCTTGTAGATTTTTACTTCTTAGTAAGGCTGTTAATATCAAAAGCAGACTCATTCTTTCTACCTTTAATAAATAATGTCCCCTCCCCCAAGGGTTAAAAGGTGGTGTGCCGCTGGTAGAGTTACACTTCTTTTCTTTTATTTCTTATTCTTTATCAGAAAGAGAAGAAAAAGTCGACCGGTCGCAACGTTGTCCGATAGTTTTCTCGACAAAGATTTCAAGACAAAAGATTTGGTCTTTTCAGTTTTTAAATAAAAGCTCACGAGATTAAGGCTGTTCATCAACTCCCTGGTTTTATAATGATTTACGCCAGCAATGAATCCAAGCGTAATTCTTGACCTATTTCGACGAACAAGGTCTCATATATACTATAATATTATATGAAAGAATTTCCTTAAAATTTAATTTACACGTTATTATAATTCAATTAGGATCAATGAGGAACAACAGAAATGGTAGATAAACAAAACAACGTATATTTAATTCGTCATAGAGTTTACTTGTCGCATTGTTCATAAGTATATAATCATTTCCAACCTAAAACTCTGCGTATAAATAGTATCGACATAGGATTTCTTATTGGACTTTTGTAATGACCTTAGTCGCACGTGTAGCTCGACATTGGTATAGCTCCTTCGCGCTTAGCTTTCTGATTAAAATCGAATAATTTATCGTTTTATTAATTTCTCGATTTCGAAGGAAATCATCGAAAAAGTTGATGGAGAGAAAAGGCTAGTTGATGCGTGTTTCATCGAAGGATTGCTGATTTTTTTTTCTTTTCTTTTCTTCTTTAGTTTTCTTTTTTTTGAAAAAATTTTTATGTGTTGTTGCAAATTCCAAGTTCTGCAATCGCAGCTTGGATGTGAGCGTTTAAGGATTCCTTCGCATCTACGTCGCTATGTTGATAGCCATTCAGAAAATAACAGGTCCCAGGTGTGTTTGCTGGCATTTCCTTGGGTAGATTGTTCTTGGTCCGCGGTTCCAAAATGAATCCTGATGTCTTAATTAAGTGTCTAAAATCAGATAACGTAATTTACGAAAAACATAAACGATATTGACTGATCCAATGTAAAATTGGTATATTACGAAAGTACACTAATCCCAAATTAAATATTTTTCTTTGTTATACATACAGATACGTCATGGGACTGACATTAACTCGTAATGGCTCGCTCGTAGATTCAAATTTGTTAGCCAGCGTTACATTGTGCCCGAAGAGACAATACCTTGGCATTTTTTTACCTACTACTCCAGCCAATACCATTCCGGTATGAATACCAATACGCATCTGAAAGATAATAACCATAATAATATTTCGAAGTAAGTTATAGGAGCGATTTCATGAATATCCAAAGAGTATTAACGTTCGATGAGATAAGAAAATGTGGGAGAAAAGTATAAAAATAAAACTCGCGAAGTTTGCTTTAAAAGTTAATATTAATGTAGAAATCCTTTTTTTTTTCTTTGTCGTATCGCAGTAGACATTCGTTATCAACGCGAACAAGGAATAGTTTATAATGGGAAAAGTTTTAATAGTCTTCTAGAAAGGAATAATAAACAATAGTAGGATGGCATTGTTAGGTAGATTAATAATAATAAAAAATATTATTGATCTTTACACGCATCGATATTATCATCCGCTATGGTAAATTTTTTTTTTTTGTATTAAACCTTTCTTAGCAAAACGAATAATTTATCACGCGATTATTTTCTTTTAATGCGGAAAATGTAGAAATTGAATCGAATAATTTATCGATAAATTTATTTTATTATTACCTTGATAGGTTTCCCTTCGTGCGTTAAATGTTGAGTACACGTTTGTATCATTTTTAAGCCCATCCAAGCGATTTGTTGTGCATGAGTGTTCGTATTTCGATGCAAACCACATGCCACGCAATAAGCATCGCCTATTGTTTCTACCTAATATCGAAATAAGTTAAAAATTACAAAATGTTTTTCGTATGTATCATATGTACATCGAAAACAATCGTCAAAGATCAATTACAAATATTAACACACCTTGTACACGTCCAATTGTCCGCAAAATATATCAAATTGTTCGTAAAGATTTTGAAGCATGTTTACGACCATCATCGGAGTGGCTGTCGAACAAATTGCTGTGAATCCGACGATATCGCTGAAAAGCATCGTCACGTCCGAATACATTTTTGCTTCGATCGTTTCACCTGCAAAAGAAAAGTGATACTCCAAATTATCTTAGATCGTCTAAAGATCTCATACTTCCCACTACCATTACTATCAGCCTGTAAAATCATTCTCTGACTTATCATAGATCGACAATGAAATGACCTGATGATACTTTTTTCATACGAATCATTTTGTAATTCAGAAAATCGATGACCAATATCATTCTTTAATACTAGAAACCGATGATTATATGTTTTTCAAAACGAGTCATTATTGAAACCAGAGTATTTTTATTTTTAGTTTTTAAATTACAGATCTCTACCTTACCAATTTCCGTGACTTACCCAACCATAGACGCTTCGCTATATCCGGTGGAAATATAAGATGAAGAAGACTAACGTTCTTCTCTCTTTCAGCATCGACCGCCCTGTTAGCTTCCTCTATGGAGCTTTTTAATTTATCCATACGTCTTCTCAAGCCATCCTGCGAGGAAATATATTCATGTCTTTAATTAATCCTATATTGTATTTCCTTACCAATATTCGATATTTAAGATACGTGAAATACAATCATAATTTATGTTCGTTTCGCTATACATTTTATGACTCTACGTAGATACTACTTGTCAGTAAACACAGATGCACTAGCCATTAAAATGGCTGGATGAGAGAGTAAATAAGATTAAGGAGTACACATATATTGATTTACTCCCTTTCGCATTTTACGGTGCATTATTACTACGAGAAAGTACATAAACTTATTTTGTTAGCGTTTCTTAAAGTCTTAATATCGACCGTTGAACGGATATTATTCTTCTTACGAATCCGTTTCAACGTACGATACGATTTTATTTGTTGACAAAATAAAGACGTGACTTGTTACCTGAGCTCTTGCTTGTTCGCCCACTAAGATAACGTCTCTCGTTGCATCATGGAGTGGTATATCAGAAATAAAAAGACCTCTTCCTGTGAGACCGTCTAATCCATTAAGAAACGGTGAACTCACGAATAAAATCGAATCTGACTCCGGACAATGAACCATTTGGCCCTTCATTTCCAAACCCTAAAAATAAATTTCAAACAGTCGACTGATATTCGTTCTTTAGCTCGGTGTGCTTTATAATAATTATCCAGTATGATCTCGTGGAATTAGTACAGGATTGGAATCGATCAGGGATGTATTCAAACTATTCGAATTGTGGTTAGGAACTACGAGATTGTGCAGTTTGATATTGTCTGCTGAGGAACATACATGGTATAATGTAGGACTATCAACGATTTCCACCTTGATGTTCTACATTTATCTAACATAGTATGTTAATAAATTGCTTATTAACGTTCATTATCAAACAATATATCAAAGAATTATATTACACTTTCTACAAATCGTAAGGGGTAACGAGATGAATTCGTTGGACGCTGAATGCCGTACTTTATGCGGATTATTTAAAGTATATTATTAACGATGGATGGAACAAAGTAAAAGTTTTCTAAACTCATAGGGGAGTTATATACCTCAGCAGGATATTTCTCAGCGCCGTGTGGCCTTTGTAACGTTAGAACAAATGGTGTGTTCGCGCGCTTCAGAATCTCTTGAAAGGTCAAAGTAATCCCGTGTGGTCGAGTGAACACAAAGTACGTCGATATTCCCCTTCCAAGGCGATCCAAATAATGACCGAAGATTTTCATAAAGCCGACACCCAGCTGGACGAACTCGAAGTTTCTATCGACGACGAAGTGCCATGGGAAAGCTTTGCAAAAGCTTGCCACCCCCAAACGAAGGTCTCTGGCCTCGGTGGAGAGTGGACGGAAATAATGTGGCGCGACTACGTCGGAATCGTCGTCGATTCGATCACTATAACGTTCTGGCGTGATGCGATACCTGAAAGATAACTCGACCGTTAGCGAATCTTATATCCTGCTCTTTAAAAGCTATTTCGATCCATCTGAAAGAACTTGGATCTTTTTGACAATCACTCTACCAGAGAAAATTTCTTCGAAGGGCACCTGAGAGATAGATAGATAGATAGATAGATAGATAGATAGATAGATAAATAGATAGATGGCGGAGACAAAAGATATATCCTTTGAAAAACGAATTCTTTCATCGTGGCTATGATTCTTCGTAAAATTATTCTTATTCTTACTCGCAAACAAATAGTTTTACCATCGAATTAATATCGCCGAAAACAATGTTACGAACATTTGGTGTTACGTTATCAGTCATACGTAACGTTTGTCGAATTTGTCGAACTTTCCAACTCGTACGTACCTTCTAATCGCACTTCCGGGAACTATTATTTTCATGGATTCGTGTCTGACCTCACATTTCGTATTCCACACACTCATTCGATAATGAAACTTCCTAGACGATGTTATAATCGATAACGTGTTTTCGATGCTGAAGTGCTAACATCTTCGATTAGTACTAAGAAAGGTAACTTTTTCTTTTTTTTTTCTTTCTAATAAGATTATTAAATTTATTGCTATTTTTTCGAAAAACAGGAGAATTTAATTGACGTTTTAGAGAAATCGTTTGTACTTTATTCGCGAATACGTGGTATATATTCGAAAATGGAGAATCGATTTTTGTATTTTATCTGCAGGCAAATATTTGCGACACACCATTGATCAATATTTATTTTTATTCGAATCAGGAAAAGGAGAGAAATTAAATCGCAATTGTCAGTAAATTTCAAAGTTTCTTTTATCACATCTATGAATTATATTCCCTAAACGAATTTCAGTGATACCGGCATATGATTGACGCGTCAAACGGGTAATATCTATGATTCCCTGAAACTACTCAAGTTATAACCACGATGAAGACATGCAAAATACCTTAGTAGAGAAATCGATATTTCACAATTTCTAGTCTGCGTCTTCTTAAGTTTGTGGATAAATTTTCACATTTCATATAAATTTTATCCGTATTTATACATATACATACATATATATATATATATATATATATATATATATATATTAATTAACTAAAAGAAAAAGAAAGAACTAAAAAAAAAGTTACAAAATTTCTTAAACTCCATAGTACCGAATTAAAATCGTTAAATGAATCGTAATCGAAGGTTCGATGATAATTACCTAAAAAATTTGGAATTATAGGCATCGGGCAATATGCGCACATCAGCTTTGTCGTTATAAAACTGTCTGGCGATGCCCTTGAGGCTGCCAACGAGAAGATAGGCGACGGACGGGTAATCGGTCGTGAAATGTAACTCCAACGCTTCCGGTGTCGCGATGCACACGAACTCGGCCTCGTTATCCGAGCCGGACTGATGTTGAACGACGTCGTTGACGCCGTCGAGAGTCGTCAGGAAGGCTGTCAGATCGTTTCCAAGGCATCGAAAAGCCCGCCCAAGAAGGCCGACGCATGCAGTAGTGATCAATTCTTGTCCTAGCTCGTCGAGAAACACTTCGACGTCGACTTCTGAAAAAAAATATAATATTCTCTCTCTCTCTCTGTTTTACTTTTCGTTTTTACTGTTTTCTTATACGACGTAAGACGTCGCTTAGAGTTTATATTATTGACAGTAAGTGCCTATAAGTATATTCTCTAAAGCGACTTCAACGTTATATATATTTCAAACGGATATCCGTTTTATCACAATTCTTTCGTTCGATTGTCTCGGACGTTTAAAGAAGCAACTTTCTTTTTTGTAGTGCCAACGACTGTATCTGTAAGTAGAATTTAATCTGCATATAAATACTACCTGTCGATACCCGAGAAAGGCTATAAACCAATCGATTCATATGGTAATACACGTTGGGTATTAGATGGTCTCAGAAGAAAGAGAAATTTTTGATCCCAAGGATTTTTCGAAGAAGCCAAGAAACTAACCATAGAATTCTTCTTTTAAGCCAACTGGACGCTTATATTCCCAAGAGTGAGATACGTTCGTATTTAATGTTGAATACTTGCTGTATTTCTTAGAAAGTTAACGTTTGTTCCGATAATAAATACGAAAAGTTTCGTTTTATTATTCTGAGCTCATTCAGCAACGATTTTCATACGATGGTTAAATAAGCGATGGAAAAGAGAAAAAGAAGAAGAAGAGAGAGATGGAAGAAACTCTCATCCTCGGCCTTCCTATTCTTCACCCCTTTTAAGGCTTATACTTGCAGATCCCTCATGAGATTCCGAAAATAGATGCGACCAAAGTCTTTTAACCGATGGCTTCGTTACTATATTATTTTACATTACACGCGCGCGAGAAAACTCGATAATCGATAACGGCCGATGTAATACATGATAACGTGCACCACGGACGACCATCCATCTGGAATATCTAGTGATGAGGGTCCATCAAATCGTACGATAAAACTTCAACGAAAATGTTTCTCTTTCTATTTGTCTTTTTCCTCTCTTTCTTTCTTTCTTTCTTTCTATCTTTTTTCTTTCTATTATTTTTAAATCGTTGAGTACGCACAATTTCTTTCGAGAGGAGAAAAATCATTTTATATTTGATCTCAATCGAACCATCAGCTGTTACAATAAAATTCCAGAAAGAAAAGAAGTAGGGAAATAAAAAGAACGTTTACATGAGCATTTACAAAGATCTATCCTTTGTTTTTCTGTCTTTAGCAATTTTGTTACGACCACAATACTGTCGTACGATACGTGTCCTTTCCAGATGATAACTCTGACGAACGAATCTCACGATAAACCTGGAAATCCAGCCATCAAAAGAGATGCACGCTCAATATCTCTGCCGTACGTCGTTGAGAGGATCGGTCCGTTTAACTAGAATTTTCAAATCGATATTCAATGTGATCGACACAAACCATCGAAGAAAATGACGTTCGGATTATCCTTTTCTTTTTTTGTTATTGCGATATCCGTTCCGCGTTCTTGTGATATTAAATACGATGAATAATAAAGTTGCGAACTACGAGAGGTCGAATATGAGTAATAATCACGAGCTTTCGAGAACGCGTAAAAATGTTAGAGTTCAATTAAAGTAGAATTAAATTCATACCATCCGACAAAGTCACTTTCTCTTCTCTTTCTCTCTCTCTATAATGATGTATTTCAAAGTATGAATATATATACATATGTAGAAATGTAAATTTGAAATATCAGTTCAAGCATAGCACGAATTTCAGATTTTGAACGAACGTTTTTCTTATTATTATGCAAATTAAAATCAGTATGTCATCTCTATCGCGTTTTATATTCTCCGCAGCAGTACATCCAAATGCTGTAACGATATTATCTTTGATTTATCATTTTAGTTTGGTCAGCTCTCGGGAGAAAACCATGCTGCAAAAGCAATCCGCTTTCTAGGAAAATCCATACGAGCGAATACGAGTTTATCGCATTAGTGAATATCCGTAATTCGAAATTTCTTTTTTTGTTATATTCTCGCATTCGTGAAACAAAATCATTTGAAGCGATTCTACGTTTACACGAATACACATGGGTCTTCGATAAAAAAGCAAGATTAAAGTTTTGAGAACTTGCATCATGTCGTGGCAGGAAGTTCCGTTTCCGCTCGAGAAACTACACGGAGTGCTTCCGCAATACGAGCTACTTGTTCCTGTCGTGTTTACAAATATCAGCTGATCACGACACCGTGAATAACGTTGAAATATTATTTACTAGAAATCTCAAGAACAGTTCTTACGAAAGATAATTCATTTTTAAAGATCTTTTTCATTGAGCAAAATATAAAATAGAACCAACGAACAACTGGCAAACTTGTTTTCGACGAATGACGACAACTTTCTCGTTTTCTCAAATCGATTTTAAGCAAACGAAGATATAAAAATGACGGTATGAATATGTTAAAATGACAAATGAGATATAAAAATGATAGAGTTTCTAGAATTGTTTATTTTCTTACGAAGCCATTAATGTAATAAATTAATTACAAGATCTATTAATGATTAGTCAGTATGGACCAAACGTAAACAATTTCATCCATCAGAGTTTTCAAAGCGATATTCCGTGACATTATGTTTCTACTCATCGGAAACAGTGCAATATCTATTACGGTTACGTGCCATCGGTAAGTTTATCGTCGGTGTCTCTCGAAATACCGTCCGTTTCGCTAAGAGTTGCTTATAAAGCATCGTACCATGTTACTAGTTTAACGAACCATTACGTTCTACTAC
This sequence comes from Vespula vulgaris, assembly GCF_905475345.1. NCBI lineage: Eukaryota > Metazoa > Arthropoda > Insecta > Hymenoptera > Vespidae > Vespula > Vespula vulgaris. The sequence goes on along the minus strand of NC_066587.1, from coordinate 3,258,183 downwards.
ACGAAAGATAAATTTCCTTGTTGGCCGCAATGGCGAATGTGCACGGAGACTTTGCGTCCTGAAATCGGAGATGTTTGATGGTTTTACGAGGTAATCTTCTCGTACCAGAATTATCATCTTCTCTCTCTCTCTACTCTTCATCGATATTGGCAACCAATGTTGAATTCTGATTGCCAAAGACAAATCTGTGTACATTACTGTTTGCTGGATATCGAGTGACCAATTCAAATCAACCAGCTGATTAATGGGACGTACCTGGAGTAGCGCTTAATTGTAACCACAGTACTTGACGGTCCAATGCAAATTAGGTTAACATACTCTCCAAGATGAAGGTTCGAGTAAAATCCACCATCGATGGACAGGTTCCATGTCAATCTCCGATATCTGTCCTTTGATCGTATCTATCTACTCTACTTGCCCACTCGTCCATCTCTCTCGTCTTTCCTCTCTCTCTCTCTCTCTCTCTCTCTCTCTCTATATATATATATATATATATATATATATATATATATATATATATGTATCCTTTTTTCTTTCTTTTTCATTCGACCTCCGAAATCAGATCGTTCGAAGAGATTTGTTCATGCAAAGTTTACTTCCAAGAGTACAGGTCGTAATAACTCTTTCAAATCGACTTTCAAGTTTCGATGTACAATGATTTACAAGCAGAATTGATAACCAGTATGTCAAAATTAGTTCGTTGAATTAGATACAGATTTATGCATGGATTTAACTGTTCGAAAAATGCAAATCGATTTATCGTTTTCAAGTCAGAATGATATCAATTCTTGAGTTAAACGCGACGAATATTTCAAATGATATAAAAACGAAATTATTTTCAGCGAGTGTGCGATGTTTTAAAATGGCAAAGTTTTAAAACAAATGATATTAGATTTTCGGAAGTTTTCTTCGTGCATGAGAGATCAAATGTAAACGTATTGAGTATATAAATTTAACTATGAATCAAATTGAAAAGTAAGATTTTAAATTAATTTAATTCTAGAATTAAATTAATTTTTGCGGAATCGTGTTTGCCTGAAATATAATAAGTTCGAAAAATCGTACGTGGAAATAAAGTATGGTAGATAAGTTTGTTTTTTTTTTTCATTCTCTTTTTCATACGATTAACTAAAGAGAGAAGAACGTTCAAATAAGTAGTCCAAATAGATTTTAATTAATTTGTGTAACTCTCTTTTCTCGGGAGAATCCGATATTACGGAAAGTTACAAATTGTAGACACTTCATATTCTCGTCAACGATCTTCAAGAAAGAAGAGATAAGATCGACTTTTATCTTCTTCTAGTTTTAACCTCGCTAAGTTAAGCAAGTTTTCTTAAGAAGTCATTCGTGACGTACTCGCGAAGATTTCAATGACAGAAAGTTTCATAGCGTTTGTCACTAGTCAGAAAAATTGTACAATTGACATTTTGAACGGTGCCGTAATGTCGTTAACGTTATCCCGAATACAAAACGTGACTGGTATAGAACTTGGAGAGTTATCTTACTATTCACATGGGAAATCACATTTCCATGAACGTCAAATTTTTTTTTTATATATATCTATGCATTCGTATAGGAATATGAATGAATGAAACTAAAAGAATTGATTACTACGTGCGATAAATATATTCGTAGGAATAAAGCATGATCGTATCGTACACAAGTGTTTCCTTCTCTTTTTATTAAGTTTTATTTATTTTGGTTTCGATAATCCACCGATGTAAATGTCAAAAAGATTCGAGAGTTTAGAAGAACGTGATCTGTAATATGATTTTAAATATTAGCGAATCTAATATATATAATATTATGCAAATAGTTGATAAGCTTTTTTTTTTACTAGTTCATTTATCCCATCGCTTGAATTAATCTACAGCCGACTAGAATCGTCTGTTTTTAAATGCATCGTAGTTTTCATAAAAGCTATCTTATCGTTGAAAGGTTTGGAGAGAATTATCAGAGGCGAGCGTCGTTCATGACATAAACTAACTTGGCCATCGGGTATTTCAGCACAGTAGACGTTATATATGTACGTCGATTGTAACGTATGTGTGTTCGTATCTTTAATTAGAATTGAACATCATTTCGAATTATAAACGAAATGAGGGAATCGATCTCGTCGTAGAGTCCTTGTATTATTCACAAATTTTCCCGTAAAAGAATTGGTCGAGCACAGTAGATTTCTCATTTTTTTGCTATTTCGAATGACATCGTCGACAATACGAGCTTTCAACTAGAATTCAGTGGAGACAAAAGGAGTGCGAGTAGGATTGCAGTTAGCGGTGGTTTGTCGTGCATCGATTCATTAAAATTCTCTTGCTTAACCCAGGAAGAAAGAAAAGTTAAAAATAGAGTGAGCAATGAGCGTGTATGCTTCTTGCTAGATTACGACAAAGGGAATCATTGTAGGGATATTTTTCATAAATCATAACGGAGTAAGTATGCATTGGATTTCGAGAAAATAAATGATATATATATATATATATATATATATATATATGCATGTATGTATTTGCGACGAGGATCAACCAAAACAACTTTATAAAGATCACGATCTTTTATCGCTGAAATGAATGTTCGACGTTACGTAGTGACAGTTCAGTATCGATATTGATGTTCATTTCTTTTCCACTTTTCTTTTCGTTCTCTCCAATATATGAAAAAGAATGATTGATGTTCCCTCCTCGATTCGCAAAATTTATAAAACATTATTGTTAAAATATCGAGTGTACTGTATCAATGAAAGAAAGAGAGATAGAGAGTGAAAATCAGAGTGTTTCATCGATTTAATCCATTAAATTTGGTCAGCTTGTATCGAAACAATGCGGCTTCTCTTTCCCACTAAATCAATAATCTCCCACCAGTTACGCGCATAAAATATTATCTTCGGTGTTCCGCTTCGGCCATGAGTGTCTTGAATGCAATTTCTCTGGATCAAGCGTTTCCTACCTCATCAATCTTTCAAAGCATGGATTGTCGTCGAACCTTTGCTCTTAATTGCACGAAATTCTTTTCGTTCTTAGATTCTACGATATATTGATTATATACATATATACATATATATATATATATATATATATATATATATATATATGTATATATGTATACACAGGTACACACATATACTAGTTTCAAACTTCTTCCATCTTTTTTTTCTTTTCCTAACATATCTTTGAAATTTGTATTACTCAAGCAATACTAACTTGTCGATATATATTATATAATATATATTTATTTATGATCATTGTATTTATTTACATTTCATATGATTTCTAATAGGAGGATGTTAAGAAACGTTCCTTTTTTCTCAAGATAAGGATCGTCCAGGAAGATGCAATTTTTATTCAGACATTTAAGTATTCTCTAGAGGCTATTTTCAAATCACGTAAAATCCAATATATGTAGCTTAAATCGATTGAATCTTTAGATTCGTTCGTCGTATCAAGGTAGATCTTATAAAAAGTAAAGAATCAGTGAGAACGAGTCAAGATATAACCTCGTACTCTTTAACGATTAGGAGATCGTGCTCGAAGTATACGACGACCATTACATTGTTTTTTCGTTTCTTTTCTTCTTTTTTGTTTTTGTTAGAAACCACCGTAATCGGCTCCCGCAAACTCGACAACCGCAAAACTATCAGCGTACTGTGTGTCTTCTTTGTTTTGCATTACTTACGTATATAGGGTAACACGAATATAAAAATGAAAAAAAGAAAGAAGAGAGCCAATGGCGTGTATATCAAAAGCTACAAAGTTATTATCCTAGAGGCAGCCTTTATGGCGTCGGATCCTTTCGAAGGGGAACGACCGACGAAAAATCGACTAGAAACGGAGCCAAACAAAAAGAGGGATATAAAAAAGCAGACAAACGTCAAAAGATATAAAGGATAGGACAATGTTTCTAGACAGTTTGCTTTGAAATCCTTTTTCTTTTGTCGGAGCTTAAATCATTTCACAGAAAAAGCAAACTTGAGTCTCTCGCTAAAAATAATATTTTTTCGTGCTATTATACCAATGTATATCTTTCGTTTTTAAATAATCTAATATCTAGCGTTTGAAAAGTGTTTCATGTGATTTCATCTCGATGAAAGCGGATAGGTTTAATTTATTTCGTAAAATCATGATCAATCTTTTATTTCGTGATCCATTAAAAAGCTGAGTCTTAATAAACGGTATCAACGATAATAAAAAGAACTCAGCTATAGTCTAGAAGGGTGAGGTTCACGGAGAAATAGTATACGCATTGAAATAGTATTCGCATCTCGTAATAGATGGAAACGTCTAACCTAATTAACCTTTCTCGCTATAGTAAACGAACCTCGAAGATTTTCACGCAATTCTATCCGAAAAGCATAACGCCCCGAGTCAGCTCGAAATTCTTGATGTCGGAGTGAGTCGAATCGATAGTGTTAAATGAATAGGAGATGCATTGGTTTGGATGTGGTTAGCGTACTATTCCAACGCTAAGGTGGATCGTTATCAGGATGGTTAGTGTTTAATTGAATACCTGGACTCTATTCGTCCAATCGAACCTATTGAATAAAAATGTTTCATTTTGTTCGGATTCTTATCAATTGAAGCAATTAATATCCGATATAGTGTATAATTGATATAGAATATTGTATATCCATTAGCCAAGGTCTATTACGGCGTATGTTCGTGCTCTTTGATTTACAATCTTATTTTGTAACATTATAATTCAATTTCACTGATTTGATCTTTTCAATGGTAACGAACGAGCAAGTTGGTATTACCGTTTCTTTTCGTAGAATATGAAGCCGGAAAAGTTTGGTTATAAGTTTGTATGTCTTTTCACGGGGGAACATTCACGCCGTATGTCTTCGGCGAAAAGATAAAAGAATAACAAAGTGTAACATTCGTACGATATTGTTGATTTCATTATCGCTCTCGAACAATATGAAATATTTTATTTTCAATTATTCTGGATAGTACTTTTCACGCCAATGTTCTTTTTCATACGTTTCACGTGTAGTAAAAACTTACCGCAGTCGTAATTTAATGTTTCATATATATCTTCCAACAAGTTGTAGTTTTCTTCCGCGTCGACGTTATAAAGTAGCTTGTCTCTGAAACAAGAACGGAGATCGTCCATTTTTGTAAATGCTTTTTTACGAATAAAATTACTATATTTTCGTACGCTTCGAGTTGATATAAGTATTATCATGTAAATTATGAAAATAAGTAAAGAAAAGCTAATATTGTAACTGGAGAAAGTGCGAAGAATAATGAAAAATTATTATGGAAACAAGACAAGAAAAAAAATACGTACAGGGATGTAGAACTTGGTAGAGACACTTCGCTTTTATTCAATAGGGCCTGCAAAGCTACAGCGATAACTTCGTTCTGTAAAAAAGTAAATCGAACATTATTTTTACACGTTGTTAGAAACATTTATTTATCGATTTTGCTTTGTTTTTTCAAATAATTACTCTCGAGTCAACGTTAATGAACGTTTCGATAATTTTTTTTGAAAAAAAGAAAAGACAAGAACTATCTTGTCAAATTTCTAATCGAATTTGTGATATTTTGAATATCTTTTTGGATGATATTCGAAGATAAATGTATACATTTTCTTCTAGACATAAAACATGATACGTTCGCTCTTTATAATTTTTTTAAAATGCTACAAGCGTTTGTCCTTCTTTAAAGATTTCCTCTTTTGCGATTACGGAATTCCATCATTCTTCTAACGGGAATCGTACGAAATTTCGAAGCAATAACTAAAAACTTTCATGATCCATCTTCGATAAACGAGCATTTCCGACGTTTGAGAGCATCATAGATCTTCCGAAAGTTCGCTCAACGCTCTTAAACGCTCAACGTCCCTTAAAAATTTTATCTCCTGGTGAAGAATTATTGTTTTGTTCGGTTCTTCCGTCGTATTACAGTTTTTATAGGAACACAAATTTTTGTTTTTTTTTTTTTGAAAATAATTAATACTTTTTTTGATGATTTTTCAAATATCCCTTGGAAATTTTCGAATCTGTAGAGATTAAATAATTTCCTGTTCCGATTGGATGCATCGAATTACATGGAATTGTCGTGCTGCTCGAATGGAATTGTTTCGTCGATAGTCGACGAGAATCGAGTTACGACGGGCATGATTGAAACTGCGAAGTTTAATATTAAGAGAACATTTGCATCTCCGTATTCGTTGGAAAAGAATTTATTTAAGCGTGTGATACATTTTCAATGAATAAGAAATCTTTTTCATTCTTTTTTATAAAATATATTTTCACTTTTTCTATTCGTCTGTTTAATCATGATTTATATGAAATCATAATTCCGTTGTATTTATTAAAACAAATTTCATATACGTATTTGAAATACAAAAGCATTTCATAAATTGTATTAATGTATAATTTAATGTATAATTAATTCGTATTTTAATGTTACAATGTCATTTAATTAGAATTGTATTCGTAATATTAATAGTAAATTGGTTTATTATTTTAGAGATGGTTGATATTAATTGTAATGTATAGATATATGTGTATGTCTGTATAGGAAGTAGATATTACATTGGTCTTAATCCTATGCAATCGACTTACATAACAAGTTGCGAGAAAAACACGAGAGAAAAGAAAGGTTTTACCATTTGAATCACTATTTGATTAGTGGGATTGAATAAAATTGAGAATGATAGGGTAAAGCTGTAAAAGCCTAGGAGAGTCGATAAAAAGTGTGTCGGTTAGTAATCATACGCTTTGGAGGATCGATTGAGATCTACATATCGGATTGGAAAATCCACTAGAAATTTACCTTCTATACTTTCTAGTTTGTCCTTCTGTCGACTTCATTTAATGGAAATAAGAAGTTTCTTTTACGTTTTAATGGGAAATATATTGAGAATATTCAAGATGCTTACTTTTTCGAAGGTGGACACTCTAACATTTATACTATTGAGGTTCTTTGCAGTTAGTTTGTAAATAATATTGTATATAAAAGATGGTCGAAGCTTTCATTATTGCTTGGTCATAAGTTTAAAAGTTTCTCCAGAATATTGATATTTTCCAGACTATTATAATGAAATACTTCGTAGGTATTACTTTCAACGATTATTGGGCTCATTAAAAATTATTACTACATAAAGTATATCAAATTTTTTTATGTACACTTTTTAATTACATGATGCACTACATAATAAAATACATGTATAATACTTTGATCTAGACAAACACAACGATAAAGATTTTAGCTTATCGTGAAATATGGAAAAAATAACAAACACAGAGTTTTTCAAATCACAGAAAATAAAAAACGTAAATAAAAATCCCAAAGCTGTGATTGTTCACAGCGCATTCGAATCGTTGCAAGTCAGCAATTGTAATCGCTTTGTTTCGTTAACAAACGCAACGGTGGTTCTAAAGCGTGCTATTCACGAATATTCGAAAAGCATCGAGCTAACATTTTGTCTGAAAGAAAAAGTGGAATATAATAAGAGCATTCATTATATTATATTCGCAAAACATTTCGTTCGTCCCTCTATACGAAGCCACATTGAATTTGGCAAAGTCAAAGGCGTTTACTTGAATTCAATGTCTCGATAGTTGTGCTCCAATTGGTGGCCAAAATCGATAGAGGTGCCGTCGAAAAGAGAGAACGAAATAGAAAGAGAGAGAAATAGAAGAAAAAGAGAGAGGGAGAGTTATAGAAGGCCATTCAAACTACTATTTCACAGGAAATACAAATGTTTATGGAATATCAATGATTTTTCTAGAATCTCTATAATCTGGGAAAATAAAAGATTAATAATTTTCATGGAATATGTTTCATAACGATTTCGCTCTTAATCATTCTTATTTGACATAATTATATGTGATTTTGAATAATGATAGTTTCATCAAACTTGATTGATTTCTGTTAACTAAATAATCTATTTATTTTCATTTCTGTTTATCGCAGAAATCATAAAGAATATTTTTCTTGTTGATAAACGATCGGATGTTAATGAAATATCTTGTTTAGTGGATGGCGAACAGTATGGTGTCATGTAGAAGTTTTCGAGTTAATCAAGTATGACACGCTAAAGCGTATTATCTTCTTTTTTCTTTTTAACATGGTCAACAATTTTATAGAAGAAGTTATAATCTTTATAATACTCCATTTTCAGATTCTCCGTAACTTAAAATTCCCTCGCTCGTGGTACCCATTCCGTGAAATTTTTTCCTAACAGTTAAGCGACCGCAAGACTTTCTGCATCGTTCAAAAACTCGCTTTACTCTTCGAGAGCGACAAGAGATTTTGTAAACTTTGTTTTGGAATATATTTTTTTTCGATTAGCGTGCTTTTACTTTAAACCGCGATTAAATCTTTCTAATATACCTATTTATATATTTATTATTTAACTGCATTGCTTTGATATTTTTAATGGAACTTAATGGAACATATATATTATATAAATGTATGTATGTATTTTCAAGAGATCTCTATTTATTTCAGATTCCTTTTGAAACTTAGAAATATCTTTCAAGATAACGTATTTCGATCGAATACCTGAGAACAATTTCAGTTTCTCTTCTCTTTTAGTAGATTCGTCCTTTTTACGGATATCGCGAAGTAGACGATACTATTCGATGAGTACACGTTCGTTCACCGAACACAATTTTCGTTGATTTGCCTAAATAACGAAGTTTCGAAAGGGCCGCCAGTTCGATTCGTGGGAATGCCATTGGAGACAAAACGTGAAGCTGATAGCCCGAATGGCGAAGTTGCAGTTTCGTAACACGTCACTGTCAAGTTTTCTGTCGATCGGTTTAACAATATTAGTCGCTGCACGAGTTTCAACTTTTTAAATTCCCCAGATTTTGCTATATCGTCGAAATTTTTTTTTCTTTTTCTCTTACTTTCTTACAGCAATACGGTTCGATTTTCGATGAATCGAGAAAATATAAAGAAAGGTAAGAAGAAACTCGCACGATAATAATGCCAAATGCGAGGAACAATTCCTTCGGTTCGCTTTTATCGCGATCTTTCGATGACAGATACAATAGTGTCAAGCTCATCCTTCTTCCTTTTTCTTTTTCTTTCGAAGAACGTACTCAATGTTCGATCATTTATCACGGAAGGGACAGTGAATTATTAACGCTTCGTTGCTCGTCTTAAGGTTAAATTCATGAATTAAATAGTTTTAAAAATAATACTTAACAATGTTAATATTATTATTTCAGAAAGATAATTAAATGTTTTTCCTTTAATAGTAACATCGGACATTAATTTGAGTTACTTAAATCTTTCATGATACGTAACGTTAGTAGATTTAGAAAGATATATGTTCGATAGAAAGGATAACGCGTGATCGAAAAATATTTTCCTTTCTAGTTTTCTCCTTTCTTTTCTTTAAATAATATAGATAAGATAGAAACAAGACCGGCTGATATCCATTTCAAATTTTTTCGAGATGAAACATGGTAGGTGAGTATAACTTTAGAGAAATCTATTTGACGATAGATCTTTCTTCCCTACGGCGAATCATGTATCCACTCAACGAATCTTTGTGCAATCCAAAGGAAAAGAGTCGAATTGCGAAAAGGATAAAAGGAGTTTTCACAAAGGAAGAACAGCAAATCTTCGCGACCTTTTCAAAGAGAATATAGCGTTTGTCCCCATTGTTTCGTCTTATTTGATACTCTCTTCACGAGAACGTTGCAATCGATTTACTCTTGTAACATGTAAGGAAATTCGAACGGAATAGTTGAAATTTGAGAATCGTGAAACGAGGAAGAAAATGGTTTACGGCTATCAGCCTCGCGTTCTCGAGCCTTACATATAATACCTACCTACCTATCGAGAAATTCAATGAATTTCGTTGAACCGTTCGACAGGTGGGAGATGCACCTTCTCAGACATTTTTATGCATCATTGGATAGCATCGGCTATTGTATTCCATCCAAACCGTATGCTTTTGGCATGAAACTTATGTGATACACCATCTTGTCTCGTTTGGGGTTAACTCGAATATCGAACTTCTTCGCGAATAACGAAAAACTTTCGAGATTTAATAAATCCTCCTAAGCTTTTATTGAACCGAGAGAAGAACGAAAATTTTCGGCTTTGTATATATATATATATATATATATATATATATATATATATATATATATATATATATATTATTCGGTAGTAATAAGAAGAATTATAATAATTACCAAACTATCTCGCCGATTCTTAAATTGACTTATTTATCGAATTTAAATCTTTCTTTTAGGATTTATCGTATTTTTCATTCTACGCTTTTGCATTTATTCGTTTTAAAGCGATAAACTCAAAGAAGTTTATCGTTATTTTTGCAGGATTTCAATAAGGAAGAAGATGGAGAGGAGGGGGAAGGGGTGAGGAGAGAAAGGAGGTAAAGAAAAGAAAGAAGAAAATATAAAAGTACTGGAAAATAGAACGAGTGAGGTTTCGTGAAAAGGAAAGAGAAAGATTATATAGGATTCGAGTGAATAAATCGAAGGAATCGAAGAAAGGGAAAAGAATTTTTGCGAGATAGCGTTCTCCTGTTTACGGCTTACGTTTGAATTTAACGGCAAATGCATTACGACTTTGGCGATTAGCTCGGGCGGCAGAGAAGCAGCGTTAAAGCGACGGAAGTATCGATCGGTACGTAACATTACCTACGTTCATGTACCTCGTTCATTCGCGTATAAGCTCATACATACATACACGGTTATACATAGACACATATATACATCAAGTTGTTTCCGGTATGCATTTGTAGGAATGGCAGTACGGAATTAGCCTGTACACCAACTATGTTCCCTCATGTGAGATTCGCAGTTTTCGAATTGTTGCGAATTGTCCTTTTTTTTCTATTTCTATCTATCTATCTATCTATCTATATACGTATCCATCTATCTATTTATTCATTTATCTATATATATATATATATATATATATATATATATATATATATATATATACATACATAAGTGTATGTACGCCATATCTTTAATAATTAGAAGGCAGGCATACAGATTTGAGATATCCAGTTAATACTTTAATCGTACTAACGAGCTATGAACAAGTTGAATCGAAAAAAGGGGTCAAATGAAAAGAACGATAATGAAAGGATAGGGTAGGAAAGAAAATTTTTTGAATTAGCGAAGATAAAAAAGAAAGAAGGATAGCTTTGATTAGGGAAGGAAAAAAAGTCGTTCTGCCATTGGAAACGATCCACAAATCCATTCGAACTTCTCTTCTCTTCTATTCCTTCTCTTTAATCCTTAAAATCCATCGAAACTTACGGCGCATCTATCCGTCGTTCGTATGATTTTCTACTATTTTTATTTTGGATTACTTCTCTGTAGACGGAATAAGATTCTGTCGTAAAACGATGAGACATTTTAAAGTTTCCGTTTGATTAGAATACTCGATGAAAGGGATTCAGTGGATCCAGTGGATTCATATTAAAAATACCTTTTCTCTGAATCCTCCGAGCAATAATCAAAAAGTTTAAGCATTAAAGTAGAAACGTGGACCGGACAATTTTATTACTATTATCTTTCTTTTACATTTTCTTATTATATTTTTTTCTTTTTTTTTTTTATTCTCTTACCCGCATATACTATACGTATATTTCGTTTTTCCTTTCCTAAATATTATATAACTGAACAGCTATGTATACATATATCTTGAAGTTCTGCTTTCAAATATTCCTGTCTCGCGCCAAAAGAATTGTTAGAACCGGTAATGGTTATCAAAGTTACTACAGGGAACAAAAAAGGCAAAGTGAGAAAATGACACTTTCAAGTAATGTGACGTACGTTCCTTTTCATTTCTTTGCGCTTTTATGGTTAGGCTTAAGAATGGTCGGCATCTGTTCATTTACCAAATGCACTTTTTGGGCTTCGTAGAGAGAGGTGACCTTTTTAAAATTTCATTACACAAGAAAATACTACACGGTAGTAGTTCTCTTGAGATTTTTTAGCAAACAAATTCTTCTGCCTTTCTCTCGATTGCGTCGCCTCCTATTTCTCTCTCTCTCTCTCTCTCTCTCTCTCGATTGCGTTGCTTTCTTTTTCTCTCTTTTTCTCTCTCTCTCTCTTTCTATATATTTATCTATTTCTTTTATTTCCGTTTTGTTCTGCAGAAAGAACCGAACAATAAAGAAAAAAACCATGACGTACAAGCGGAAGATTAAATTTATCTCAAAATGCATTTAATTAAATTTCATCAATTCCTTTCTTTCTTTTTTTTTATCAGAGTATTTCTTTCTACTATATATTAAAAGTATACAGAAGTAAACTCCAACGATCGCTCTTTCTTTGGTATTTGATGAACATCTTAAATCGTGATCTCATCTTTCGGATATTACAAATGTTTGTTCAAGATACTGCATTTCGTTGACCCTTAACCTGTTTCTGTCTTTTCATCGACTATTGTCGACTGACGTTGTTAAATGACCTTCGCGTTGTTATGAAAACAAAAAAGATCTTATTATCTAGGTCTTCACCGCATTATAAGAAATATTTATACGTAGATATCGCTTTTACATAGAAATAAATGATTATTACAATTTATTATATCGTAGCCATTCTTATTTTATCTTTTAATAATTAATATATCAATTGTTCGCAAATTCTAGTGCAAAATATATTATTTGCTCTTATAGATATAACATTCATGTATAAACATGAATGATTTTTTAAAATTAATTGTATAAATATAATACTTGCACATAGATTGTTGTTATCTCTTTAAAATAGAATGAAAATTTATATAATACTTATTCGAGATATAAATAATTTGACGTTAAGGTGTCTAAAAGTACATGTCTGGAGAAAAGTATCTATCGTTTACACTCTTTTCAAAAATAGAATGCAACCAACGGGGCTAAGATAAGTGTTTACCTTTATATATGTACATACTTATATAAATACATAAGTTTCTTTTTACTTCGTAACGTGAAGTAATATGATTCGTATTTGTCACCCATGAATACTCGTTGCATTTGTTCATTTACGCTCGGTTTATATTAGCTATGTAACAATTTGTCTCCAGAAAATTATGAGACTTTCTCTATTATTGTTAGAATCAGAGCGCTTTTTATTTGCTGTTATCTTTCTCTCCCTCCCTCCCTCTCTCTCTCTCTCTCTCTCTCTCTCTCTCTCTCTATCTCTCTCTCTCTTTCTCTCTCTCTATTTCTCTTTTGTTCCAGCTTTATAAAAATTTGACCAAGAGAAAGATAGCTTCGTAAAGGTTAATCCCAAACATTGCAAGCAGTTTTTAACAATAAATACATATATATATATATATATATATATATATATATATATATATATAGTTCAAGAAGATAGAAATTCAAAGAATTACGCAATAATCAGAGGCTCTCGTCTTCGTTTAAAACTGCGTTTAATGTGAATACCAGATAATACCATCAGCATTTTAATTTTCTGATTAAACTTGGTAGTAATTGCTTCCCCCATCGAGGATATTCCGTCGATTTTACAAACGAGTAGATAGAACGAAACGTGATTATTCGATAAAGCCTGGCCAAACGTTAATTCACGGACGGCAGAATAAACGGAATGGAATTTGTTCTACTGTCCGCCTGAGAGTTACACGTAGTACCCCATCTGGATCAAGGATTTTCTATGATTAATATACATGAATTTACAGAAAATCCGATTGATCATGCTGGTAACACTTTGTCATGTAGAATAATAGGAATATTTTCAAATTTATATATATATATATATTTATTTATTTACTCAAGAAATTGATAACGCAAATATCACTAATAATTATCTTACAAGTTCGTGACTGACAAATATTTCTAAACTCATATCTCTTTTATACGATTATTCTATTTACATATGGAATATCTTTTACCTTTAGTAATAACTGAAGCGATGAGGTATTAAGGAAGAGAAATTCAATATCGGCATTCTAGTTTGAAGTTCATGGTATCATTGTCAAAGGGTCGAAGTTGGTGTACCCTCTATGATATGGGTGTCCTGAGTATCTATGAAACTGTATTAAGATGCAGTACTATGCCTTGTCAAAGGTAAAAGAGAAGTTATTTAACTATTGCTTGGTATGCTTTGAAGTACATATTAAACGGTCAGCAGAATTACATAAACTCATGATCAGGTATCTTGCTTTATTATATTGATAAGGAGAGATCGCTCGATAGATTCTATGTCCGTACAAGGAATGAATAAACAATAGACTCGTTAATTCGACTATTAGATCTATAATATATTAATGCCATCCTTGTTCCATAGAAATTTACTTCGATCCTAAAATCTTTTGAATAATTTGCTTTCCATCTTATCGTTTAATATACGTAAGTATATTTTAGATTCGTGCAAGACAAAATGTTATTATGCTTTCAAGCAATCAGTATGCTTTCGCTATTTAAGGTATCTAGCCTACATATAACATAAATATATATACATACGTACATATATGTGTGTGTATATATATATATGGGAATAGAAACTATAATAGAAACGGCACATTGTGCCTCTGTTACGAAGCAATCTTGTGTACCAAACCGTCTGTCGGACTAATTGCTCTCGACCCTTTTAGTCCAAGGCTATGCCGGATTTTCCTCAATGAGAGCTTTTTAGCTCGGATATCGAAAACATCGATTCTTTGGAAAGAAATATTACGACTACTACGTGTGTACGATTAATCTATAAAATGCATACTCACATTCTTTCGAGTATTTTTAAAATTACGCTTAATATAGAAAAAATAAAACCTCTTTCCTTTTGTATCGTGCAGCTCGCTTTGTTAATATCTCTTTTTCTCTCGATTGCAGCAGAAAGAAAAATGTGGTAAAACGAGTCGATAAAAAGACGAGGATCGAAAACAACTTCGTAAAATTATAATCGTTCTTCAATTATCTCGAACGAACTTTCTACTTCATTTTTAATTTAGCTTCTAAGTTTTATAGGATAGTTTGCTTTTCATACGGAAAACGTAGTATGGTAGAGTAAACATGGTAGAAGTTTACCTTAAATAAGGTAAAAAACTAGGGTAAGCTTATACAATAAGTTCTTACGCAATTACTTACATACGTTAATAATTCAAGATTACTACAAAATCTACAAAAATGTATCGTCAACTAATAAACAGGATTACCTATGTATATATTATTCGTTCTCAGATTTGTTATTCTCATATCGACGAATACATGTTTATATAATGTTACGTAGACACTATTTTCGAATCGACCTCATCGACACATGGCAAACATGCTGTTCGCTCCCAATATTAACACCGCACACAGAACTAAAAGCGATCTATCAGCTTTATTAAGAACGTTATAAGCACGTTGGATGCAAAACCTTATTTATTCGATATACCTAGTTTTCACGGTGAAAGAGTAAAAAAAAAAGGAAAAGAAAGAGAAAGAAAAAAGATTCATTGAGAAAGATAAATGTAAATATTACCGATTAAATATTTCGAAGCGTTGACCATCGATTCGAAGAATAAAAAAAAAAGAAAAAAAAGAAAAACCGGATTCATCAACTTAACGAGGCTCTTTAACAAGTACGCCAATTTTGTTAATATTTTTGCAAGGACATCGTCTTTAAAAAGAGAGTGAATTCTTTGAAAAAACTCATCGGCTTGGTTATACAGGACGAAGATAATTGAACTAAAAAGACAAGTGCCAACTCGTATTGCCTCGATACGTAATTAATTATTTAATACACAAGAAATTAAAAGTTAGTTACTTGATACGGTTAGCGAAAAATCGAAGCCGAAAGTCGGTCAGCAAGGGTTCTCGTGGAACGCGTTGATGCGAACGCGTTAAAAGCGCGAAAAAAGCCGGTCAGATACGTAGTAGTTATTCGATTTTTCTTTATGTTCGTACAAACGAATGAAAATTTTAAAGTAAGCTTATCTGTTAGGAAAATGACAATTTTTGAAAACGCTACTATTTCGAGATTAATCAAAAGTTTTTCATGTTTTACTCTCTCTCTCTCTCTCTCTCCTTTTTTCTTCCTTTTCTATTCTTCGTTAACGAAAAACTCAGAGACACATGTTAGAAGGTGATACCATCGTTGGTAGATGTATGCCTAGGTACCTACGTATGTATATATGTATGATTTATATACGTGAAATCCTTTCAAAGCCTTCCAACATACTGAAACATTAATCATTCGACTTCTCTTTCTCGCAGACATTCGAGAGTAAAGCCACCGGCGACGCCGTGGCATTTTGCTCACGCTCTAATTTAAATATTTTCGCTCGGCCCTTTAAATTCATCTTTCTATACCTAGATGCCCTTGTGCGGAAAGATACCGTAATATATATTTTCCGAAATTCGTCTGTATTTTGTATTTGGAGTTTCTATATTCTGTCGACATGCATGCATTTCTTCTTTCTTTTTTTATAAAGGATAGTATCACTTACGTACATTACTTTTTGCTTTCTTGCGATTGACATATATGTACTTACATCATTGACGTTGTCTGCGTCGTTGACGTAGACGATGAAAACGACGAAGACGGCTCAACAGGTATCACAGATTACATTTCGTTCCGCCCATTGAAAACGACTCCCTCTCTCGTCCCACCGTTTCTTCCTCGCCGTTCCTTTTTGTGATCGTTTGAGTAGAAGACAGTTGTATAACGCGGGGAGGACGCAAAAGTGTTAAAGACATCGAGAAAGAGGATGTCGCGTATCGTACGCGTCTCTTGCGTATACGGCTTAATGTCTTAACGGATTTGCCCTTTGTGTTATCGTCTTAAGCCGCGGATTTACCTTTTCTCAACCATTTCATCTATAATCCTCTGTAGTAGATTAATACTGTCTTCCGAGATTCGTCGATACTGATTTCGAAGACGGATACCTTTAACTTTTATTCGTCTACTTCCGGAATATCGCTTAAATATTTCCGATAGGAAAATAATCCATTGTTAAATATTCATTATTTCGCGTATTAACAAAATCTGTGATTAATTTTACGTTTTCTTTTTTTTTTCTTTTTTCTTCTTTCTTTTTCCTTTGAAAAAGTTACAGAATTTTTTAGAAAACGTCAAAGGAACGTATCGTCTTTGTTGGTAACGCGTTCTATTCTCAACAAAGCAGAGGCTTGAAAATATCGTTCGCCTCGTGATAGTCGATACGACGTTCTACCTCCGCGTAAAGCAACTTTCGAACTCGATGCCTCTTTCTTTTTATCGAAAGAGTAAAAGGAAACGAAGAAAACAGAAAAAGAAAGAAGTTCGTGATGGACAATGGAAAGACGGTTGAGTACAAAAAAAATTATCGTACACCAGTAGTCAATAACGGCTCACCAGTTGATTTCACACCGATAGGAAAAGGTTTAATTTTTTGCCAATGTCATCCGATCGAACAACGAAAAAAGTTTGATTACGTATTAGAAATGTTCATACGTATTTTAAATGTGATAATCACTTTGAAGCTGATTAAAGTCCAACGAGTTGCTATTTAATCCGTATAAATACGGTTTTTTTACTAAAGGCGATCGATTCGATAGGATTACCAATCGAAAAATATATATTTTTAAACAATCGAAATAAATACCAATTCATCCGTGTATATGCAAAAACGCGTACCTTTGTTGAATATAAAAATTTACGCTCCATAGTTATATCTTTTACAATGCAAATATAATAATTTGTAATAGGTGAAAAACGAAACTGTTCTTTTCTTTTTTACTAGTGTGAAATTGATTAGTATGTTATTATTCACTGCCAATATACGTAAGTACGTTTATCGTATCACTTCCAGTTCGTTTCTTCGACCGAGAAGGACAAACTTAAGTTTTCGTTATGCTCTTGGCAATTGTCTCGTGCGAAGTCGAGAAAACTCGGAGCTTGTTGTTCTGTTGGAGACACTTCGCTGAACGTTGGAATATTTTAGCGAGTTTCATCGACTCTATTTCGTTAATGCTTCGGCTAATTGGCCTTATGAAAATGTTAACGGTATCTCGTAAAACGTATAACAGCGGCATGTAATAGTATACGTGTGCGAAAAAGAACACGGTTTGAAATGCAATTTGAAGCATATAATTTTCGATAAAATTTAACGTTAGGACGTACACACATACACACACACACACACACACACACACATATATATTCTACTGTATATGGTTAAAACGCGAAAAGCACGAACGAAAAAGCCATCATGTTATTTTTATATGAATTTTGCAATATATTCTGATATGCAAATATAATTGGAATACGCAGAGGCCATTGTTTACCATGCGTAAGGATTGTAACGAGTTTTCATTATTCTTGGAATATTTTCCAAACATTAAATATTAGAATGCGTTTCGATCGATACTTGCAGCATGGGTCATTTGATATGATGATTCGTAATAAAAGAATACCTATCGAATGTTGGACGTTATAGTAAACTTCCCAAGAGGGAAAGATATATTGAAACTGCGTTCTTTTTTTATCGTATGTTTTTCTCCATTCGAACTGCACTGACTGTAAGTACGGAAAATCGTTAACGGAAGAGAATGCAAACAAGAGGTAGAACAAGGAGCGAAAATTGAGCGAGACGTATTCCGTTATCGATCGAAGCTTCGATCGAGTCGGCATTGCAAGAATCAAAAAAAAAGATGTTTTTTATCGTAAGTACAATAATATACCGAAGGGTTTGTCAGGACGAGGACCGCGGCTCTGAGGTGCTTCAGATTGAGCGTTTGCGTGTCCTCGATGTCGTCATTGTCCTCTCCTAGAAGAGAGCAGGCTATTTGCACGGAGGACTGCCTGAAGGGTTTGCTTCTGTCCTCAGAAATTCTCGTCGACTTGCTAACGTCTCGTTCGTCGTCCGACGGTACGATCTCCGTGGTGTGTGCTCTTGAGAATGGGCATGCCATTTTGAAGGATAGAATCGGCTTACCAATCGAAAGGGGTACGTCCGATGCTCGATGCTCGAACGTCGGCCGTTAATTATCTCGCGACATGCCACGTGCCACGACGCGTTTATCGCCGGTCAGCTGTTCCACGATAACTTTACACGCCTCCACCACTACCGGCAGCTTCACTACCACCACCACTATCAGCAGCAATAGCACCGCCACCACTACCACCACCACCACCACTACTACCACTACCACCGCTACTACCACCGCCACCGCCACCGGCGCTGTCTCTAGACTCAACTCACCCCTCTCACTCTAGTTTTCTTTCCGCGCCTTCCTCGATTTTATCGCTTTACCTATCAGTCTCTGCTCCTCTCACATCGCGTTCCCCAACGCTACCAGCAACATCACCTCTGAAACGATTCTTTCCACCTTCAAAATCTTTCCCATCTTCCTCAACATCGACATCGTTTTTTCTTTTCTATTCCAAATTTATTCATCTAAAACAGCGAAATGATCATCGTGGTTACAACCCCCCTTCCGAGGGAATTCCAAAGAGAAACGGAGACTGAGAACGTGCGTATATACCTCCAAGACGTTAGTTATTACCGCAACGCGATTAGTACTCCTTCGAGAACGTCTATTTTGCAGACCACAGCCCGATTCGACGTCGTGCACGCGGTTTCACGCTAACCACTAAACTCGTGGTCTCTTTGTATACTCGACTACCCGTTCCCTCCTTTTCAATTCTCAATTGCTCCTCTTATTCTCCTTTCAACGCGTTTCGAGAGTCATCAGAATCGAGATAGTGGCCGTTTAAAAGGAACTTCGAACGCTGAAACGATGCGCTTTCAATCGACAAAATGATGACTATTGGAAGTGCTGCAGGGTTGACGCGTCGTCACCGGGATGGAGGTTAGAATGTCTATCGTACGTGCCGCGTACAATGTCGTGTCGGAGCGCGTAGCGCCATACTGCTCGCGAATTGACCGAGGCGCAACGAACAGCACCGACTCGGTCGCGTTCGGCGATGCTCCAAAGGGAAGGGGAGGAACGCGGGGTGAATGGAAGGCCAAGAGGGTTCGGGGGTGCGGGCTGCTAGCGAGGTGAACAGTGGTGGTGAGACGCCTGCGCTCGTCCGTGTTTTCAGTCTCGCGCTTTTACATCCACCCACTCTTCTATCTATCTATCTCTATCTCTGTCTCTCTCTCTTTCTTCCTTTCTCTTTCTCTTTTTTTCCTTTACCTTTCCTTGTTGCTTTCTTCCCAGACGAGAATCTATCCATTTGGCTCGGCCTATTCTCTTTCTCTCGTTCTAACTGACCTGCTCTTACCTGCTATTTTCATCCCAATTTATACTCGTACGTTCCATATTCTTTAACATCTTCCTACCCTTTCTTATCTCTCTCTCTCTCTCTCTCTCTCTCTCTCGTTCAGAAATAGAAGACCGACTTTGAGCAAGTACATAAAACAACCCTTCGATCTACAGAGGCGACAATGTAAGCAGAAGAGTCTGCTATACAGTTCAAAGGTTTCTCAGGCTTTTCCCTTCGAAAGTCGAGCTTTCTTTCGTTCTAGATTTCTTCACCGAGCAACATGGGTATTGTAAAAACGAAAGGATGCCATTTCTCTTCTCGTACTTTTTTCTTTCTCTTTTTCTTTTCCCATGAGAGTGTTTGTCGGTTTTCTTTCTTACGTCGATTAGATATCGTAGTTACGTGAACTTTCTTCTAGCGGGATTTAGTTTCTAACTTCTTGGATTGTCAGACGTGTCTTGAAGTTGCCCGGTTGAAAGATCGATTTCGAAGGAACGCGCAATTGCTTTGAATCATGACCAACGCAGCCTGTTATGTGTTTTCCGAAAGAAAAGATTTTTCTTTCTTTGAATCCGCGATCAAAACAAAACTATTATAATTGTTTACAAGAAATATATTTTCTTTCCTTTTTTTCTATATCGAAATCTTGAAATTGAATTTTCTCGAATCTACGATCACAGTTTAACGTGAACTTTCAATCGATCGAAATCATTTGATTCCTGTTTTATTTTACGGTCACACCTTAGAGAGTATATCTTTTGTTAAGACCGTAGTCTTGACAAGGAATCGATCGGTGTTAATTAGTAGCTCGTATATTTTTTTTTCTATTCATTCTTCTTTGGGGAGCTATCTAGTTAACCTAATAATTAGAACCTTTGGGAAAATTCTGGAAAGATCGTTCCTATGTCTCCCATCGAGAGGAATAATAAAGATAATTAGACGTTATTCATATATCTCTTTATTACGAGTATCAGATCATTAAAATTGTTTTAAAGGATCGTTATACGTCTTTGAATAAATGTTAACTTTCTGAGCCAAGTTTGGCAGCTTGTAATTCTCTGCAGTAAAGATCTACTCGATTGGATCACGCGATAGGTGATTGGATGTCGGCTAAGAGTCTAATATAAGCTAAAACTATGTGTTCAAATATGTATATATATATTTCGAATAATCGATTAGAATAAGTATACATGCAAAAGAGCTATGTAGAGAGCCTTGCCATGTACATTAATGAGCAACGAATAAACGAGTCATGCTATAGCATCTTATACAAGTAATGAATAAAAAAGGACCAGCTTTTGTTTAAAATCTTTTGCAAGTATCATTAATATTCTTTACATTATTGAAACTTGGTAGTAATTATTAGGAAAATGATAAAGCAAAGAATATCAGTGTCGAACAATCTTTCAAGTAATAATTATGTTCAATATCAAAGTTCAACGAGGAATTTGACATTGGTATAATTAAAAAAGAAGTTTGCAAGAGAGTCGAAGAACTGACAGTTGTACTGTACAGTAATTATACATTAATTATAAAATATACAATGACATAGATACGTATTTATTTTTTTCTTTATCAAATATTAATTCGAACTCGTGTAAAATGCAAATTTAATTAACCATTAAAACGTTTCATATCAAACTTTGATATTTTGTAAATTATTTCTATCATACATTATGTATTTATGGGAGTTATTTAGCAATGAAACTTTGATAGGGGAATGTGTGCGTTGAAGACGAACTCTGGTATTTGGATCATCGTTCTAAAGTAAATATGTAATTATACATAACGTTGTTTGTGTAGATTTCTGGGCAATTTTCAAATTTTACTAATCAGACCTTTGTATACTAACAAACGAGATACATATGTATGTATATCAGACATTCTCCGTTTTATATAATTTAGAATTATATTTATTCATCAAGCTTGTCGTCAGTTAGATAATTCATCATCTAACTATAAAGCGTCAAATATATTATTGTACAAATGTACATCGTGATGATTATTATTCATTAATATTTTTGCTTTGACGCGTTCAAAGGAACGTTATCCACAACGTTATCAGTGTTGCAATCATTCGTGTTTGATATACCGATATTTTGAGTAATCGATAATTCGGGACATTTGGTTTTCGTGTAATAGGTACTTCCATATTTGCGCATCGGAGTATATAACGATAATATCATAGAAATATTCATACATAGTATCGCGTTTTACTATTCTTATTTTTGTTTTCTTTCGACAAAGAACAAGGAAAAATTCCAGATTATTTCAGTTACGTGAGTTGCATGAGAGAATATTTCGTTACATTCACTGGCAGTAATCTTTTCGTTTGGCTGCGTATTAAAAGGATTGTATTTTCGTCTCGACACAATGGAAAGTGTGTGAAGCACGAAAGTTAAAGCCTATCTTTTATTTTCGACTCACATCACGTTCTTGTCTCGTAGATATAAAGAATCAATGAAAGAAGAAGTCGTATTACCATACGTTATATTTCATTCATATCAAAAATAGAGTAGTAAATCATTATTGTAAACATAATGATGCATTCATATGTCCAATTATAATGTGATTCATCGATAAGTTTTTGCGAAATTACGATGGATCTATACAATAGTATGTAACTACGTTCGTGAAAAGCTGTTCCGTTCGTCGCAAATGGAAAAAAAAATATCTTGAAAATTTAATGTCAGTCATTAGCAATGTATTGACGTATATATTATATGATATTATATTTATACATTATATTGATAGTATGTATTATATTAACATATACGCGTTATGCGTAGAACGAACGATTGTAATACGAGATGAGACCTAATAAGGCTTCTTCTTATTTTTCTTTTTAAAAACTGTTGTTTTTCACGTTCCTTTTCGTTTTCAGTTTTATCAGTTTCTTTTTTTTTTTCTTTCCTCACTGAGATGACTCGAACAGTAGAACCGAGTGTAATTGCGATAGCCTTTGTGCAGCGGTATTCTCCCGTTTCTTTTTCTGCCCGTTTCATTCGAGCTTTACTTTCTATAGTCAGGTTGTAGCGATATCGAAGATTCTGTTAGAATCAAAGACGAATTTTGCTAGGTGAGAATAAGCTTTCAATATCGTTTTCAATCGTGTAATAGTGGATCAAAAGATAAGAAATAAGACACTTCTAGCTATAATGATTAATTATAAAAGAACGATTAATAGAAATAAGGATTTTCATTCCTGTTTGCAAAAGTATTGATACCTTCTTTATATTAAAGTGAAAATTAAATCTTTAAAGAATACCTCTGACGAATCGACAAGATTCTGAAGTATTAAAAAGGGAATCTATCTTATTCGCGACAATATCGGATGAAAATAAATAATATACGTTCCTTCGAGAATTGAATATAGCTTTATCATTTTTTTATGATATAAGGAAGATGTTTTGAAACGTTCACAACCATCGTAATTTAATATTTATTGTTAGTAACTGTACCCAGTGCAATTTTCAATGCATAGAAAGTGTCACATTTATTCTAGGCTTTCGATCTAATTCAAGGTAACAATACTTTTAGGAGAGAGAGAGAGAGAGTTCTCTGAAAGGACATAACATAAATATAAATCTGGCGTCTATTTCGTTACTTATTTTTCTATTTCAGACGTAACATTGTGCTCGTGAAATTTACAGCTATAGAAAATTTATCGACTTTGCAACTGTCTCGGTAGAACTTGAAAACTTTCAACGACTTCGAAGTTTCCACAGAGAAATTTTTAAATGCACGATGCAATGCCACGGTCGTCGCGCTTTCACTTTGCTGATCTTTTAATTTTCGTTGGTGAAAACAACTAACGGAAGGAGGAAAGAAATGATTAATACAATATCGCGATGTCAACTCGCGAAATAAAATTTTTCTAGTC
The DNA here is from genome assembly GCF_905475345.1 of Vespula vulgaris. NCBI lineage: Eukaryota > Metazoa > Arthropoda > Insecta > Hymenoptera > Vespidae > Vespula > Vespula vulgaris. The sequence continues at coordinate 3,234,166 of NC_066587.1, read as the reverse complement.
GAATCACGTATACGCTTGTTTCATGATTAGACGACATGCTATTTGTATTCTTCATGGAATTGTCAGATATAACGATATCACGGATTGGAAGTTCGTTATTATGTAGAAAATCATTTGCGTATCTTGTTCTTTGTTATATTCACCTCGAGAGTACGTATACGTATGTTATATATAAATTTATATACATACGTGCAATACACGAGAACTTAACATTATTATTAATGATATCCGATGCAATGTAAAATCATCTCGATTGATATTGGCAAGATCGATGGCCCGGAAGCTCTGGTTAGAAATAAAGAATAAAAAAAAAGATAAATGGAATTAAACGATTTTCGAGGCGAAGACACTTGAACGGACGGAACGAACGCGCTCGTAAATTCGAGTCGGGCGATGGCAGACTTGTCGTCCATTTTAATTGGAAGCACTAGAGCACCGATTTACGAAGTGGTACCTTCCATTTGCTCGATTAATTCCATCGGCTGCGTAGGAAATTTCATTTTGATGTTCGAACGTATTATGGTCTCGACGATTATTGCTCAGGATTTGTATACCTTGCAAAATTTCAATATGAATACGTATGTAAATCATTTGTTAAATTATTTTTCGATAATACGTGGGTTGCGTCTGGGTTGTAATGTAATAGTCCATCGCTTAAAAACCGTCATAAATTACAAATAAATTTTCTCTTTTCTTTCTCTCCTTAAAATTTAATTCCACTTTCTGATTAAGAGTTTTAATAATTAATATGATCCCAGCAAATATATTTTTTGCCCTTTAGAAATCTAATATCCACGATTCCCTATAAGAAATTCACATAAAAGCGATTGTTTTCTCTAGTGCACAAACATGATTAACTCAGAAACTTTGTGAACGTAGAGGCAAAACTTAGTACGACCATTTGGTTTGATACGAATGTTTGGATAATTTGGAATTTTGGTACTAAAACTCGAAGTACACAGCTATCATTTCTGAAGCAACTTCATCCTTCTATTATATTTCCACGTAACAAATATTTTTCTACTTTACTATTCCAATTAAAAGATACAGTTGCTTTTAGTCGCTGTTTTATGTTTCGTTTCTTTAATCTGTAGAAACGAAAGATTGACGATCGTCGTTATAAGCGTAGTTTAAAAAAAATAAAAATATCGTTTCGTTGTTACTCGTTAAAATGAAAAAGATAAATGATGGCAGAGTTTTAAAACAATTGCAATTTAATAATATAAATTGTATTAATTGCAATTTTTCTCACTTTTATTTTCGATATAATACATGTGAAAAGATAGAATAAGTGAATTCCCTTTTACGTTCATAATTCGATGATAATATATCATGATTTTTTTTCAAACAAATAATAAAAATTTCAAACGAAAAATAATCATCCATTAAAAGACAATTTACAATCGTACTTGAATTGAACGTCCCTGTTATACAGTTAAAAGAAAAGAACCCACATCATTCTTACGAGAAAGTGTCTTTCTTCTTGGATTTGGTTAATTTCTTGATATATTGTAGTTGTCGTCATTTTGGAGACAAATCCTATGAGTCGTTTTCGCGCTGCAAGTCTTGGAAGATGTATGTAAGAAACATGTAAGGTTTAGGCTGTTCAACTTGATATATGGGATATATGTGTGTATGTGTATGTATGTGATATTTATCCGCAAAAATGGTGCAGGGTCCTTTCGTAGGCAAAGTAGTTTGTTCCGCAATTTCTATAACATTTCTCTGTTCACATTGAAGAGATCCACTTTGTGGCGTTTCATGACAGTGTCCATCATGTAAATACAAACTCTATTGTTTGATGAAATCCATTATGGCATTCCTCTTCTCGATCGTTTCCGCACAAATAATCAATAGATACCATAGCGAGCACACGTTTAACAGGGACAATGGATTATATCGAAAAGCCCCTGGCGATGTTTAAATAATTGCTTGATCATTGGCAACTTGCCAAACGAACGAGATACCGTTCGATCGTCGCGATCGTTTAATCGCCATTCTATTCTCGTTCCCCGACGTGTAGCATTCGAAAGAGTTAGAAAATATTCTGTCGTGATGCTCAGGGGGAAAAAAAGAGAGAATGGCAAAAGAAACGTA